>NW_027143425.1:0-61469 GCF_026170545.1 Melanerpes formicivorus | reverse complement strand
TTATTCCTGTGCTGAGATACAGGCTGCTCCAACCTGCTGTAAAATGCTTGATTTCGAGAGTGAGCGAAACTAAAGAAAACATTGTTGGGGTAAAACCTAAAGGGAAAGACCTAGCACCAAATCCAATTTGCCATCTGATCTAACTTCTGGAGGCAGTCAAAATGATCCTTAGAATTCTTCCCTACCTTATTCCTGTGCTGAGATACAGGCTGCTCCAACCTGCTGTAAAATGCTTGATTTCGAGAGTGAGCGAAACTAATGAAAACATTGTTGGGGTAAAACCTAAAGGGAAAGACCTAGCACCAAATCCAATTTGCCATCTGATCTAACTTCTGGAGGCAGTCAAAATGATCATTAGAATTCTTCCCTACCTTATTCCTGTGCTGAGATACAGGCTGCTCCAACCTGCTGTAAAATGCTTGATTTCGAGAGTGAGCGAAACTAATGAAAACATTGTTGGGGTAAAACCTAAAGGGAAAGACCTAGCACCAAATCCAATTTGCCATCTGATCTAACTTCTGGAGGCAGTCAAAATGAGCCTTAGAATTCTTCCCTTCCTTATTCCTGTGCTGAGATACAGGCTGCTCCAACCTGCTGTAAAATGCTTGATTTCGAGAGTGAGCGAAACTAATGAAAACATTGTTGGGGTAAAACCTAAAGGGAAAGACCTAGCACCAAATCCAATTTGCCATCTGATCTAACTTCTGGAGGCAGTCAAAATGAGCCTTAGAATTCTTCCCTACCTTATTCCTGTGCTGAGATACAGGCTGCTCCAACCTGCTGTAAAATGCTTGATTTCGAGAGTGAGCGAAACTAATGAAAACATTGTTGGGGTAAAACCTAAAGGGAAAGACCTAGCACCAAATCCAATTTGCCATCTGATCTAACTTCTGGAGGCAGTCAAATGAGCCTTAGAATTCTTCCCTACCTTATTCCTGTGCTGAGATACAGGCTGCTCAACCTGCTGTAAAATGCTTGATTTCGAGAGTGAGCGAAACTAATGAAAACATTGTTGGGGTAAAACCTAAAGGGAAAGACCTAGCACCAAATCCAATTTGCCATCTGATCTAACTTCTGGAGGCAGTCAAAATGAGCCTTAGAATTCTTCCCTACCTTATTCCTGTGCTGAGATACAGGCTGCTCCAACCTGCTGTAAAATGCTTGATTTCGAGAGTGAGCGAAACTAATGAAAACATTGTTGGGGTAAAACCTAAAGGGAAAGACCTAGCACCAAATCCAATTTGCCATCTGATCTAACTTCTGAAGGCAGTCAAAATGATCCTTAGAATTCTTCCCTACCTTATTCCTGTGCTGAGATACAGGCTGCTCCAACCTGCTGTAAAATGCTTGATTTCGAGAGTGAGCGAAACTAATGAAAACATTGTTGGGGTAAAACCTAAAGGGAAAGACCTAGCCACCAAATCCAATTTGCCATCTGATCTAACTTCTGGAGGCAGTCAAAATGAGCCTTAGAATTCTTCCCTACCTTATTCCTGTGCTGAGATACAGGCTGCTCCAACCTGCTGTAAAATGCTTGATTTCGAGAGTGAGCGAAACTAATGAAAACATTGTTGGGGTAAAACCTAAAGGGAAAGACCTAGCACCAAATCCAATTTGCCATCTGATCTAACTTCTGGAGGCAGTCAAAATGAGCCTTAGAATTCTTCCCTACCTTATTCCTGTGCTGAGATACAGGCTGCTCCAACCTGCTGTAAAATGCTTGATTTCGAGAGTGAGCGAAACTAATGAAAACATTGTTGGGGTAAAACCTAAAGGGAAAGACCTAGCACCAAATCCAATTTGCCATCTGATCTAACTTCTGGAGGCAGTCAAAATGATCCTTAGAATTCTTCCCTACCTTATTCCTGTGCTGAGATACAGGCTGCTCCAACCTGCTGTAAAATGCTTGATTTCGAGAGTGAGCGAAACTAATGAAAACATTGTTGGGGTAAAACCTAAAGGGAAAGACCTAGCACCAAATCCAATTTGCCATCTGATCTAACTTCTGGAGGCAGTCAAAATGATCCTTAGAATTCTTCCCTACCTTATTCCTGTGCTGAGATACAGGCTGCTCCAACCTGCTGTAAAATGCTTGATTTCGAGAGTGAGCGAAACTAATGAAAACATTGTTGGGGTAAAACCTAAAGGGAAAGACCTAGCACCAAATCCAATTTGCCATCTGATCTAACTTCTGGAGGCAGTCAAAATGAGCCTTAGAATTCTTCCCTACCTTATTCCTGTGCTGAGATACAGGCTGCTCCAACCTTGCTGTAAAATGCTTGATTTCGAGAGTGAGCGAAACTAATGAAAACATTGTTGGGGTAAAACCTAAAGGGAAAGACCTAGCACCAAATCCAATTTGCCATCTGATCTAACTTTCTGGAGGCAGTCAAAATGAGCCTTAGAATTCTTCCCTACCTTATTCCTGTGCTGAGATACAGGCTGCTCCAACCTGCTGTAAAATGCTTGATTTCGAGAGTGAGCGAAACTAATGAAAACATTGTTGGGGTAAAACCTAAAGGGAAAGACCTAGCACCAAATCCAATTTGCCATCTGATCTAACTTCTGGAGGCAGTCAAAATGAGCCTTAGAGTTCTTCCCTACCTTATTCCTGTGCTGAGATACAGGCTGCTCCAACCTGCTGTAAAATGCTTGATTTCGAGAGTGAGCGAAACTAATGAAAACATTGTTGGGTGTAAAACCTAAAGGGAAAGACCTAGCACCAAATCCAATTTGCCATCTGATCTAACTTCTGGAGGCAGTCAAAATGAGCCTTAGAATTCTTCCCTACCTTATTCCTGTGCTGAGATACAGGCTGCTCCAACCTGCTGTAAAATGCTTGATTTCGAGAGTGAGCGAAACTAATGAAAACATTGTTGGGGGTAAAACCTAAAGGGAAAGACCTAGCACCAAATCCAATTTGCCATCTGATCTAACTTCTGGAGGCAGTCAAAATGAGCCTTAGAATTCTTCCCTACCTTATTCTGTGCTGAGATACAGGCTGCTCCAACCTGCTGTAAAATGCTTGATTTCGAGAGTGAGCGAAACTAATGAAAACATTGTTGGGGTAAAAACCTAAAGGGAAAGACCTAGCACCAAATCCAATTTGCCATCTGATCTAACTTCTGGAGGCAGTCAAAATGAGCCTTAGAATTCTTCCCTACCTTATTCCTGTGCTGAGATACAGGCTGCTCCAACCTGCTGTAAAATGCTTGATTTCGAGAGTGAGCGAAACTAATGAAAACATTGTTGGGGTAAAACCTAAAGGGAAAGACCTAGCACCAAATCCAATTTGCCATCTGATCTAACTTCTGGAGGCAGTCAAAATGAGCCTTAGAATTCTCCCTACCTTATTCCTGTGCTGAGATACAGGCTGCTCCAACCTGCTGTAAAATGCTTGATTTCGAGAGTGAGCGAAACTAATGAAAACATTGTTGGGGTAAAACCTAAAGGGAAAGACCTAGCACCAAATCCAATTTGCCATCTGATCTAACTTCTGGAGGCAGTCAAAATGAGCCTTTGAATTCTTCCCTACCTTATTCCTGTGCTGAGATACAGGCTGCTCCAACCTGCTGTAAAATGCTTGATTTCGAGAGTGAGCGAAACTAATGAAAACATTGTTGGGGTAAAACCTAAAGGGAAAGACCTAGCACCAAATCCAATTTGCCATCTGATCTAACTTCTGGAGGCAGTCAAAATGAGCCTTAGAATTCTTCCCTACCTTATTCCTGTGCTGAGATACAGGCTGCTCCAACCTGCTGTAAAATGCTTGATTTCGAGAGTGAGCGAAACTAATGAAAACATTGTTGGGGTAAAACCTAAAGGGAAAGACCTAGCACCAAATCCAATTTGCCATCTGATCTAACTTCTGGAGGCAGTCAAAATGAGCCTTAGAATTCTTCCCTACCTTATTCCTGTGCTGAGATACAGGCTGCTCCAACCTGCTGTAAAATGCTTGATTTCGAGAGTGAGCGAAACTAATGAAAACATTGTTGGGGTAAAACCTAAAGGGAAAGACCTAGCACCAAATCCAAATTTGCCATCTGATCTAACTTCTGGAGGCAGTCAAAATGATCCTTAGAATTCTTCCCTACCTTATTCCTGTGCTGAGATACAGGCTGCTCCAACCTGCTGTAAAATGCTTGATTTCGAGAGTGAGCGAAACTAATGAAAACATTGTTGGGGTAAAACCTAAAGGGAAAGACCTAGCACCAAATCCAATTTGCCATCTGATCTAACTTCTGGAGGCAGTCAAAATGATCCTTAGAATTCTTCCCTACCTTATTCCTGTGCTGAGATACAGGCTGCTCCAACCTGCTGTAAAATGCTTGATTTCGAGAGTGAGCGAAACTAATGAAAACATTGTTGGGGTAAAACCTAAAGGGAAAGACCTAGCACCAAATCCAATTTGCCATCTGATCTAACTTCTGGAGGCAGTCAAAATGAGCCTTAGAATTCTTCCCTACCTTATTCCTGTGCTGAGATACAGGCTGCTCCAACCTGCTGTAAAATGCTTGATTTCGAGAGTGAGCGAAACTAATGAAAACATTGTTGGGGTAAAACCTAAAGGGAAAGACCTAGCACCAAATCCAATTTGCCATCTGATCTAACTTCTGGAGGCAGTCAAAATGATCCTTAGAATTCTTCCCTACCTTATTCCTGTGCTGAGATACAGGCTGCTCCAACCTGCTGTAAAATGCTTGATTTCGAGAGTGAGCGAAACTAATGAAAACATTGTTGGGGTAAAACCTAAAGGGAAAGACCTAGCACCAAATCCAATTTGCCATCTGATCTAACTTCTGGAGGCAGTCAAAATGATCCTTAGAATTCTTCCCTACCTTATTCCTGTGCTGAGATACAGGCTGCTCCAACCTGCTGTAAAATGCTTGATTTCGAGAGTGAGCGAAACTAATGAAAACATTGTTGGGGTAAAACCTAAAGGGAAAGACCTAGCACCAAATCCAATTTGCCATCTGATCTAACTTCTGGAGGCAGTCAAAATGAGCCTTAGAATTCTTCCCTACCTTATTCTGTGCTGAGATACAGGCTGCTCCAACCTGCTGTAAAATGCTTGATTTCGAGAGTGAGCGAAACTAATGAAAACATTGTTGGGGTAAAACCTAAAGGGTAAAGACCTAGCACCAAATCCAATTTTGCCATCTGATCTAACTTCTGGAGGCAGTCAAAATGATCCTTAGAATTCTTCCCTACCTTATTCCTGTGCTGAGATACAGGCTGCTCCAACCTGCTGTAAAATGCTTGATTTCGAGAGGTGAGCGAAACTAATGAAAACATTGTTGGGGTAAAACCTAAAGGGAAAGACCTAGCACCAAATCCAATTTGCCATCTGATCTAACTTCTGGAGGCAGTCAAAATGATCCTTAAGAATTCTTCCCTACCTTATTTCCTGTGCTGAGATACAGGCTGCTCCAACCTGCTGTAAAATGCTTGATTTCGAGAGTGAGCGAAACTAATGAAAACATTGTTGGGGTAAAACCTAAAGGGAAAGACCTAGCACCAAATCCAATTTGCCATCTGATCTAACTTCTGGAGGCAGTCAAAATGATCCTTAGAATTCTTCCCTACCTTATTCCTGTGCTGAGAGTACAGGCTGCTCCAACCTGCTGTAAAATGCTTGATTTCGAGAGTGAGCGAAACTAATGAAAACATTGTTGGGGTAAAACCTAAAGGGAAAGACCTAGCACCAAATCCAATTTGCCATCTGATCTAACTTCTGGAGGCAGTCAAAATGAGCCTTAGAATTCTTCCCTACCTTATTCCTGTGCTGAGATACAGGCTGACTCCAACCTGCTGTAAAATGCTTGATTTCGAGAGGTGAGCGAAACTAATGAAAACATTGTTGGGGTAAAACCTAAAGGGAAAGACCTAGCACCAAATCCAATTTGCCATCTGATCTAACTTCTGGAGGCAGTCAAAATGAGCCTTAGAATTCTTCCCTACCTTATTCCTGTGCTGAGATACAGGCTGCTCCAACCTGCTGTAAAATGCTTGATTTCGAGAGTGAGCGAAACTAATGAAAACATTGTTGGGGTAAAACCTAAAGGGAAAGACCTAGCACCAAATCCAATTTGCCATCTGATCTAACTTCTGGAGGCAGTCAAAATGATCCTTAGAATTCTTCCCTACCTTATTCCTGTGCTGAGATACAGGCTGCTCCAACCTGCTGTAAAATGCTTGATTTCGAGAGTGAGCGAAACTAATGAAAACATTGTTGGGGTAAAACCTAAAGGGAAAGACCTAGCACCAAATCCAATTTGCCATCTGATCTAACTTCTGGAGGCAGTCAAAATGAGCCTTAGAATTCTTCCCTACCTTATTCCTGTGCTGAGATACAGGCTGCTCCAACCTGCTGTAAAATGCTTGATTTCGAGAGTGAGCGAAACTAATGAAAACATTGTTGGGGTAAAACCTAAAGGGAAAGACCTAGCACCAAATCCAATTTGCCATCTGATCTAACTTCTGGAGGCAGTCAAAATGATCCTTAGAATTCTTCCCTACCTTATTCCTGTGCTGAGATACAGGCTGCTCCAACCTGCTGTAAAATGCTTGATTTCGAGAGTGAGCGAAACTAATGAAAACATTGTTGGGGTAAAACCTAAAGGGAAAGACCTAGCACCAAATCCAATTTGCCATCTGATCTAACTTCTGGAGGCAGTCAAAATGAGCCTTAGAATTCTTCCCTACCTTATTCCTGTGCTGAGATACAGGCTGCTCCAACCTGCTGTAAAATGCTTGATTTCGAGAGTGAGCGAAACTAATGAAAACATTGTTGGGGTAAAACCTAAAGGGAAAGACCTAGCACCAAATCCAATTTGCCATCCGATCTAACTTCTGGAGGCAGTCAAAATGATCCTTAGAATTCTTCCCTACCTTATTCCTGTGCTGAGATACAGGCTGCTCCAACCTGCTGTAAAATGCTTGATTTCGAGAGTGAGCGAAACTAATGAAAACATTGTTGGGGTAAAACCTAAAGGGAAAGACCTAGCACCAAATCCAATTTGCCATCTGATCTAACTTCTGGAGGCAGTCAAAATGAGCCTTAGAATTCTTCCCTACCTTATTCCTGTGCTGAGATACAGGCTGCTCCAACCTGCTGTAAAATGCTTGATTTCGAGAGTGAGCGAAACTAATGAAAACATTGTTGGGGTTAAAACCTAAAGGGAAAGACCTAGCACCAAATCCAATTTGCCATCTGATCTAACTTCTGGAGGCAGTCAAAATGAGCCTTAGAATTCTTCCCTACCTTATTCCTGTGCTGAGATACAGGCTGCTCCAACCTGCTGTAAAATGCTTGATTTCGAGAGTGAGCGAAACTAATGAAAACATTGTTGGGGTAAAACCTAAAGGGAAAGACCTAGCACCAAATCCAATTTGCCATCTGATCTAACTTCTGGAGGCAGTCAAAATGAGCCTTAGAATTCTTCCCTACCTTATTCCTGTGCTGAGATACAGGCTGCTCCAACCTGCTGTAAAATGCTTGATTTCGAGAGTGAGCGAAACTAATGAAAACATTGTTGGGGTAAAACCTAAAGGGAAAGACCTAGCACCAAATCCAATTTGCCATCTGATCTAACTTCTGGAGGCAGTCAAAATGAGCCTTAGAATTCTTCCCTACCTTATTCCTGTGCTGAGATACAGGCTGCTCCAACCTGCTGTAAAATGCTTGATTTCGAGAGTGAGCGAAACTAATGAAAACATTGTTGGGGGTAAAACCTAAAGTGAAAGACCTAGCACCAAATCCAATTTGCCATCTGATCTAACTTCTGGAGGCAGTCAAAATGATCCTTAGAATTCTTCCCTACCTTATTCCTGTGCTGAGATACAGGCTGCTCCAACCTGCTGTAAAATGCTTGATTTCGAGAGTGAGCGAAACTAATGAAAACATTGTTGGGGTAAAACCTAAAGGGAAAGACCTAGCACCAAAATCCAATTTGCCATCTGATCTAACTTCTGGAGGCAGTCAAAATGATCCTTAGAATTCTTCCCTACCTTATTCCTGTGCTGAGATACAGGCTGCTCCAACCTGCTGTAAAATGCTTGATTTCGAGAGTGAGCGAAACTAATGAAAACATTGTTGGGGTAAAACCTAAAGGGAAAGACCTAGCACCAAATCCAATTTGCCATCTGATCTAACTTCTGGAGGCAGTCAAAATGAGCCTTAGAATTCTTCCCTACCTTATTCCTGTGCTGAGATACAGGCTGCTCCAACCTGCTGTAAAATGCTTGATTTCGAGAGTGAGCGAAACTAATGAAAACATTGTTGGGGTAAAACCTAAAGGGAAAGACCTAGCACCAAATCCAATTTGCCATCTGATCTAACTTCTGGAGGCAGTCAAAATGATCCTTAGAATTCTTCCCTACCTTATTCCTGTGCTGAGATACAGGCTGCTCCAACCTGCTGTAAAATGCTTGATTTCGAGAGTGAGCGAAACTAATGAAAACATTGTTGGGGTAAAACCTAAAGGGAAAGACCCTAGCACCAAATCCAATTTGCCATCTGATCTAACTTCTGGAGGCAGTCAAAATGAGCCTTAGAATTCTTCCCTACCTTATTCCTGTGCTGAGATACAGGCTGCTCCAACCTGCTGTAAAATGCTTGATTTCGAGAGTGAGCGAAACTAATGAAAACATTGTTGGGGTAAAACCTAAAGGGAAAGACCTAGCACCAAATCCAATTTGCCATCTGATCTAACTTCTGGAGGCAGTCAAAATGAGCCTTAGAATTCTTTCCTACCTTATTCCTGTGCTGAGATACAGGCTGCTCCAACCTGCTGTAAAATGCTTGATTTCGAGAGTGAGCGAAACTAATGAAAACATTGTTGGGGTAAAACCTAAAGGGAAAGACCTAGCACCAAATCCAATTTGCCATCTGATCTAACTTCTGGAGGCAGTCAAAATGAGCATTTGAATTCTTCCCTACCTTATTCCTGTGCTGAGATACAGGCTGCTTCCAACCTGCTGTAAAATGCTTGATTTCGAGACGTGATGCGAAACTAATGAAAACATTGGTTGGGGTAAAACCTAAAGGGAAAGACCTAGCACCAAATCCAATTTGCCATCTGATCTAACTTCTGGAGGCAGTCAAAATGATCCTTAGAATTCTTCCCTACCTTATTCCTGTGCTGAGATACAGGCTGCTCCAACCTGCTGTAAAATGCTTGATTTCGAGAGGTGAGCGAAACTAATGAAAACATTGTTGGGGTAAAACCTAAAGGGAAAGACCTAGCACCAGATCCAATTTGCCATCTGATCTAACTTCTGGAGGCAGTCAAAATGAGCCTTAGAATTCTTCCCTACCTTATTCCTGTGCTGAGATACAGGCTGCTCCAACCTGCTGTAAAATGCTTGATTTCGAGAGGTGAGCGAAACTAATGAAAACATTGTTGGGGTAAAACCTAAAGGGAAAGACCTAGCACCAAATCCAATTTGCCATCTGATCTAACTTCTGGAGGCAGTCAAAATGAGCCTTAGAATTCTTCCCTACCTTATTCCTGTGCTGAGATACAGGCTGCTCCAACCTGCTGTAAAATGCTTGATTTCGAGAGTGAGCGAAACTAATGAAAACATTGTTGGGGTAAAACCTAAAGGGAAAGACCTAGCACCAAATCCAATTTGCCATCTGATCTAACTTCTGGAGGCAGTCAAAATGAGCCTTAGAATTCTTCCCTACCTTATTCTTGTGCTGAGACACAGGCTGCTCCAACCTGCTGTAAAATGCTTGATTTCGAGAGTGAGCGAAACTAATGAAAACATTGTTGGGGTAAAACCTAAAGCGAAAGACCTAGCACCAATCCAATTTGCCATCTGATCTAACTTCTGGAGGCAGTCAAAATGAGCCTTAGAATTCTTCCCTACCTTATTCCTGTGCTGAGATACAGGCTGCTCCAACCTGCTGTAAAATGCTTGATTTCGAGAGTGAGCGAAACTAATGAAAACATTGTTGGGGTAAAACCTAAAGGGAAAAGACCTAGCACCAAATCCAATTTGCCATCCGATCTAACTTCTGGAGGCAGTCAAAATGATCCTTAGAATTCTTCCCTACCTTATTCCTGTGCTGAGATACAGGCTGCTCCAACCTGCTGTAAAATGCTTGATTTCGAGAGTGAGCGAAACTAATGAAAACATTGTTGGGGTAAAACCTAAAGGGAAAGACCTAGCACCAAATCCAATTTGCCATCTGATCTAACTTCTGGAGGCAGTCAAAATGAGCCTTAGAATTCTTCCCTACCTTATTCCTGTGCTGAGATACAGGCTGCTCCAACCTGCTGTAAAATGCTTGATTTTGAGAGTGAGCGAAACTAATGAAAACATTGTTGGGGTAAAACCTAAAGGGAAAGACCTAGCACCAAATCCAATTTGCCATCTGATCTAACTTCTGGAGGCAGTCAAAATGATCCTTAGAATTCTTCCCTACCTTATTCCTGTGCTGAGAAACAGGCTGCTCCAACCTGCTGTAAAATGCTTGATTTCGAGAGTGAGCGAAACTAATTGAAAACATTGTTGGGGTAAAACCTAAAGGGAAAGACCTAGCACCAAATCCAATTTGCCATCTGATCTAACTTCTGGAGGCAGTCAAAATGAGCCTTAGAATTCTTCCCTACCTTATTCCTGTGCTGAGATACAGGCTGCTCCAACCTGCTGTAAAATGCTTGATTTCGAGAGTGAGCGAAACTAATGAAAACATTGTTGGGGTAAAACCTAAAGGGAAAGACCTAGCACCAAATCCAATTTGCCATCTGATCTAACTTCTGGAGGCAGTCAAAATGAGCCTTAGAATTCTTCCCTACCTTATTCCTGTGCTGAGATACAGGCTGCTCCAACCTGCTGTAAAATGCTTGATTTCGAGAGTGAGCGAAACTAATGAAAACATTGTTGGGGTAAAACCTAAAGGGAAAGACCTAGCACCAAATCCAATTTGCCATCTGATCTAACTTCTGGAGGCAGTCAAAATGAGCCTTAGAATTCTTCCCTACCTTATTCCTGTGCTGAGATACAGGCTGCTCCAACCTGCTGTAAAATGCTTGATTTCGAGAGTGAGCGAAACTAATGAAAACATTGTTGGGGTAAAACCTAAAGGGAAAGACCTAGCACCAAATCCAATTTGCCATCTGATCTAACTTCTGGAGGCAGTCAAAATGATCCTTAGAATTCTTCCCTACCTTATTCCTGTGCTGAGATACAGGCTGCTCCAACCTGCTGTAAAATGCTTGATTTCGAGAGTGAGCGAAACTAATGAAAACATTGTTGGGGTAAAACCTAAAGGGAAAGACCTAGCACCAAATCCAATTTGCCATCTGATCTAACTTCTGGAGGCAGTCAAAATGAGCCTTAGAATTCTTCCCTACCTTATTCCTGTGCTGAGATACAGGCTGCTCCAACCTGCTGTAAAATGCTTGATTTCGAGAGTGAGCGAAACTAATGAAAACATTGTTGGGGTAAAACCTAAAGGGAAAGACCCTAGCACCAAATCCAATTTGCCATCTGATCTAACTTCTGGAGGCAGTCAAAATGAGCCTTAGAATTCTTCCCTACCTTATTCCTGTGCTGAGATACAGGCTGCTCCAACCTGCTGTAAAATGCTTGATTTCGAGAGTGAGCGAAACTAATGAAAACATTGTTGGGGTAAAACCTAAAGGGAAAGACCTAGCACCAAATCCAATTTGCCATCTGATCTAACTTCTGGAGGCAGTCAAAATGAGCCTTAGAATTCTTCCCTACCTTATTCCTGTGCTGAGATACAGGCTGCTCCAACCTGCTGTAAAATGCTTGATTTCGAGAGTGAGCGAAACTAATGAAAACATTGTTGGGGTAAAACCTAAAGGGAAAGACCTAGCACCAAATCCAATTTGCCATCTGATCTAACTTCTGGAGGCAGTCAAAATGAGCCTTAGAATTCTTCCCTACCTTATTCCTGTGCTGAGATACAGGCTGCTCCAACCTGCTGTAAAATGCTTGATTTCGAGAGTGAGCGAAACTAATGAAAACATTGTTGGGGTAAAACCTAAAGGGAAAGACCTAGCACCAAATCCAATTTGCCATCTGATCTAACTTCTGGAGGCAGTCAAAATGATCCTTAGAATTCTTCCCTACCTTATTCCTGTGCTGAGATACAGGCTGCTCCAACCTGCTGTAAAATGCTTGATTTCGAGAGTGAGCGAAACTAATGAAAACATTGTTGGGGTAAAACCTAAAGGGAAAGACCTAGCACCAAATCCAATTTGCCATCTGATCTAACTTCTGGAGGCAGTCAAAATGATCCTTAGAATTCTTCCCTACCTTATTCCTGTGCTGAGATACAGGCTGCTCCAACCTGCTGTAAAATGCTTGATTTCGAGAGTGAGCGAAACTAATGAAAACATTGTTGGGGTAAAACCTAAAGGGAAAGACCTAGCACCAAATCCAATTTGCCATCTGATCTAACTTCTGGAGGCAGTCAAAATGAGCCTTAGAATTCTTCCCTACCTTATTCCTGTGCTGAGATACAGGCTGCTCCAACCTGCTGTAAAATGCTTGATTTCGAGAGTGAGCGAAACTAATGAAAACATTGTTGGGGTAAAACCTAAAGGGAAAGACCTAGCACCAAATCCAATTTGCCATCTGATCTAACTTCTGGAGGCAGTCAAAATGATCCTTAGAATTCTTCCCTACCTTATTCCTGTGCTGAGATACAGGCTGCTCCAACCTGCTGTAAAATGCTTGATTTCGAGAGTGAGCAAAACTAATGAAAACATTGTTGGGGTAAAACCTAAAGGGAAAGACCTAGCACCAAATCCAATTTGCCATCTGATCTAACTTCTGGAGGCAGTCAAAATGAGCCTTAGAATTCTTCCCTACCTTATTCCTGTGCTGAGATACAGGCTGCTCCAACCTGCTGTAAAATGCTTGATTTCGAGAGTGAGCGAACTAATGAAAACATTGTTGGGGTAAAACCTAAAGGGAAAGACCTAGCACCAAATCCAATTTGCATCTGATCTAACTTCTGGAGGCAGTCAAAATGAGCATTTGAATTCTTCCCTACCTTATTCCTGTGCTGAGATACAGGCTGCTCCAACCTGCTGTAAAATGCTTGATTTCGAGAGTGAGCGAAACTAATGAAAACATTGTTGGGGTTAAAACCTAAAGGGAAAGACCTAGCACCAAATCCAATTTGCCATCTGATCTAACTTCTGGAGGCAGTCAAAATGATCCTTAGAATTCTTCCCTACCTTATTCCTGTGCTGAGATACAGGCTGCTCCAACCTGCTGTAAAATGCTTGATTTCGAGATGTGAGCGAAACTAATGAAAACATTGTTGGGGTAAAACCTAAAGGGAAAGACCTAGCACCAAATCCAATTTGCCATCTGATCTAACTTCTGGAGGCAGTCAAAATGATCCTTAGAATTCTTCCCTACCTTATTCCTGTGCTGAGATACAGGCTGCTCCAACCTGCTGTAAAATGCTTGATTTCGAGAGTGAGCGAAACTAATGAAAACATTGTTGGGGTAAAACCTAAAGGGAAAGACCTAGCACCAAATCCAATTTGCATCTGATCTAACTTCTGGAGGCAGTCAAAATGAGCCTTAGAATTCTTCCCTACCTTATTCCTGTGCTGAGATACAGGCTGCTCCAACCTGCTGTAAAATGCTTGATTTCGAGAGTGAGCGAAACTAATGAAAACATTGTTGGGGTAAAACCTAAAGGGAAAGACCTAGCACCAAATCCAATTTGCCATCTGATCTAACTTCTGGAGGCAGTCAAAATGATCCTTAGAATTCTTCCCTACCTTATTCCTGTGCTGAGATACAGGCTGCTCCAACCTGCTGTAAAATGCTTGATTTCGAGAGTGAGCGAAACTAATGAAAACATTGTTGGGGTAAAACCTAAAGGGAAAGACCTAGCACCAAATCCAATTTGCCATCTGATCTAACTTCTGGAGGCAGTCAAAATGAGCCTTAGAATTCTTCCCTACCTTATTCCTGTGCTGAGATACAGGCTGCTCCAACCTGCTGTAAAATGCTTGATTTCGAGAGTGAGCGAAACTAATGAAAACATTGTTGGGGTAAAACCTAAAGGGAAAGACCTAGCACCAAATCCAATTTGCCATCTGATCTAACTTCTGGAGGCAGTCAAAATGAGCCTTAGAATTCTTCCCTACCTTATTCTTGTGCTGAGATACAGGCTGCTCCAACCTGCTGTAAAATGCTTGATTTCGAGAGTGAGCGAAACTAATGAAAACATTGTTGGGGTAAAACCTAAAGCGAAAGACCTAGCACCAAATCCAATTTGCCATCTGATCTAACTTCTGGAGGCAGTCAAATGAGCCTTAGAATTCTTCCCTACCTTATTCCTGTGCTGAGATACAGGCTGCTCCAACCTGCTGTAAAATGCTTGATTTCGAGAGTGAGCGAAACTAATGAAAACATTGTTGGGGTAAAACCTAAAGGGAAAGACCTAGCACCAAATCCAATTTGCCATCTGATCTAACTTCTGGAGGCAGTCAAAATGAGCCTTAGAATTCTTCCCTACCTTATTCCTGTGCTGAGATACAGGCTGCTCCAACCTGCTGTAAAATGCTTGATTTCGAGAGTGAGCGAAACTAATGAAAACATTGTTGGGGTAAAACCTAAAGGGAAAGACCTAGCACCAAATCCAATTTGCCATCCGATCTAACTTCTGGAGGCAGTCAAAATGATCCTTAGAATTCTTCCCTACCTTATTCCTGTGCTGAGATACAGGCTGCTCCAACCTGCTGTAAAATGCTTGATTTCGAGAGTGAGCGAAACTAATGAAAACATTGTTGGGGTAAAACCTAAAGGGAAAGACCTAGCACCAAATCCAATTTGCCATCTGATCTAACTTCTGGAGGCAGTCAAAATGAGCCTTAGAATTCTTCCCTACCTTATTCCTGTGCTGAGATACAGGCTGCTCCAACCTGCTGTAAAATGCTTGATTTCGAGAGTGAGCGAAACTAATGAAAACATTGTTGGGGTAAAACCTAAAGGGAAAGACCTAGCACCAAATCCAATTTGCCATCTGATCTAACTTCTGGAGGCAGTCAAAATGATCCTTAGAATTCTTCCCTACCTTATTCCTGTGCTGAGATACAGGCTGCTCCAACCTGCTGTAAAATGCTTGATTTCGAGAGTGAGCGAAACTAATGAAAACATTGTTGGGGTAAAACCTAAAGGGAAAGACCTAGCACCAAATCCAATTTGCCATCTGATCTAACTTCTGGAGGCAGTCAAAATGAGCCTTAGAATTCTTCCCTACCTTATTCCTGTGCTGAGATACAGGCTGCTCCAACCTGCTGTAAAATGCTTGATTTCGAGAGTGAGCGAAACTAATGAAAACATTGTTGGGGTAAAACCTAAAGGGAAAGACCTAGCACCAAATCCAATTTGCCATCTGATCTAACTTCTGGAGGCAGTCAAAATGAGCCTTAGAATTCTCCCTACCTTATTCCTGTGCTGAGATACAGGCTGCTCCAACCTGCTGTAAAATGCTTGATTTCGAGAGTGAGCGAAACTAATGAAAACATTGTTGGGGTAAAAACCTAAAGGGAAAGACCTAGCACCAAATCCAATTTGCCATCTGATCTAACTTCTGGAGGCAGTCAAAATGATCCTTAGAATTCTTCCCTACCTTATTCCTGTGCTGAGATACAGGCTGCTCCAACCTGCTGTAAAATGCTTGATTTCGAGAGTGAGCAAAACTAATGAAAACATTGTTGGGGTAAAACCTAAAGGGAAAGACCTAGCACCAAATCCAATTTGCCATCTGATCTAACTTCTGGAGGCAGTCAAAATGAGCCTTAGAATTCTTCCTACCTTATTCCTGTGCTGAGATACAGGCTGCTCCAACCTGCTGTAAAATGCTTGATTTCGAGAGTGAGCGAAACTAATGAAAACATTGTTGGGGTAAAACCTAAAGGGAAAGACCTAGCACCAAATCCAATTTGCCATCTGATCTAACTTCTGGAGGCAGTCAAAATGAGCATTTGAATTCTTCCCTACCTTATTCCTGTGCTGAGATACAGGCTGCTCCAACCTGCTGTAAAATGCTTGATTTCGAGAGTGAGCGAAACTAATGAAAACATTGTTGGGGTAAAACCTAAAGGGAAAGACCTAGCACCAAATCCAATTTGCCATCTGATCTAACTTCTGGAGGCAGTCAAAATGAGCCTTAGAATTCTTCCCTACCTTATTCCTGTGCTGAGATACAGGCTGCTCCAACCTGCTGTAAAATGCTTGATTTCGAGAGTGAGCGAAACTAATGAAAACATTGTTGGGGTAAAACCTAAAGGGAAAGACCTAGCACCAAATCCAATTTGCCATCTGATCTAACTTCTGGAGGCAGTCAAAATGATCCTTAGAATTCTTCCCTACCTTATTCCTGTGCTGAGATACAGGCTGCTCCAACCTGCTGTAAAATGCTTGATTTCGAGAGTGAGCGAAACTAATGAAAACATTGTTGGGGTAAAACCTAAAGGGAAAGACCTAGCACCAAATCCAATTTGCCATCTGATCTAACTTCTGGAGGCAGTCAAAATGAGCCTTAGAATTCTTCCCTACCTTATTCCTGTGCTGAGATACAGGCTGCTCCAACCTGCTGTAAAATGCTTGATTTCGAGAGTGAGCGAAACTAATGAAAACATTGTTGGGGTAAAACCTAAGGGAAAGACCTAGCACCAAATCCAATTTGCCATCTGATCTAACTTCTGGAGGCAGTCAAAATGATCCTTAGAATTCTTCCTACCTTATTCCTGTGCTGAGATACAGGCTGCTCCAACCTGCTGTAAAATGCTTGATTTCGAGAGTGAGCGAAACTAATGAAAACATTGTTGGGGTAAAACCTAAAGGGAAAGACCTAGCACCAAATCCAATTTGCCATCTGATCTAACTTCTGGAGGCAGTCAAAATGAGCCTTAGAATTCTTCCCTACCTTATTCCTGTGCTGAGATACAGGCTGCTCCAACCTGCTGTAAAATGCTTGATTTCGAGAGTGAGCGAAACTAATGAAAACATTGTTGGGGTAAAACCTAAAGGGAAAGACCTAGCACCAAATCCAATTTGCCATCTGATCTAACTTCTGGAGGCAGTCAAAATGAGCCTTAGAATTCTTCCCTACCTTATTCTTGTGCTGAGATACAGGCTGCTCCAACCTGCTGTAAAATGCTTGATTTCGAGAGTGAGCGAAACTAATGAAAACATTGTTGGGGTAAAACCTAAAGCGAAAGACCTAGCACCAAATCCAATTTGCCATCTGATCTAACTTCTGGAGGCAGTCAAAATGAGCCTTAGAATTCTTCCTACCTTATTCCTGTGCTGAGATACAGGCTGCTCCAACCTGCTGTAAAATGCTTGATTTCGAGAGTGAGCGAAACTAATGAAAACATTGTTGGGGTAAAACCTAAAGGGAAAGACCTAGCACCAAATCCAATTTGCCATCTGATCTAACTTCTGGAGGCAGTCAAAATGAGCCTTAGAATTCTTCCCTACCTTATTCCTGTGCTGAGATACAGGCTGCTCCAACCTGCTGTAAAATGCTTGATTTCGAGAGTGAGCGAAACTAATGAAAACATTGTTGGGGTAAAACCTAAAGGGAAAGACCTAGCACCAAATCCAATTTGCCATCCGATCTAACTTCTGGAGGCAGTCAAAATGATCCTTAGAATTCTTCCCTACCTTATTCCTGTGCTGAGATACAGGCTGCTCCAACCTGCTGTAAAATGCTTGATTTCGAGAGTGAGCGAAACTAATGAAAACATTGTTGGGGTAAAACCTAAAGGGAAAGACCTAGCACCAAATCCAATTTGCCATCTGATCTAACTTCTGGAGGCAGTCAAAATGAGCCTTAGAATTCTTCCCTACCTTATTCCTGTGCTGAGATACAGGCTGCTCCAACCTGCTGTAAAATGCTTGATTTCGAGAGTGAGCGAAACTAATGAAAACATTGTTGGGGTAAAACCTAAAGGGAAAGACCTAGCACCAAATCCAATTTGCCATCTGATCTAACTTCTGGAGGCAGTCAAAATGATCCTTAGAATTCTTCCCTACCTTATTCCTGTGCTGAGATACAGGCTGCTCCAACCTGCTGTAAAATGCTTGATTTCGAGAGTGAGCGAAACTAATGAAAACATTGTTGGGGTAAAACCTAAAGGGAAAGACCTAGCACCAAATCCAATTTGCCATCTGATCTAACTTCTGGAGGCAGTCAAAATGAGCCTTAGAATTCTTCCCTACCTTATTCCTGTGCTGAGATACAGGCTGCTCCAACCTGCTGTAAAATGCTTGATTTCGAGAGTGAGCGAAACTAATGAAAACATTGTTGGGGTAAAACCTAAAGGGAAAGACCTAGCACCAAATCCAATTTGCCATCTGATCTAACTTCTGGAGGCAGTCAAAATGAGCCTTAGAATTCTTCCCTACCTTATTCCTGTGCTGAGATACAGGCTGCTCCAACCTGCTGTAAAATGCTTGATTTCGAGAGTGAGCGAAACTAATGAAAACATTGTTGGGGTAAAACCTAAAGGGAAAGACCTAGCACCAAATCCAATTTGCCATCTGATCTAACTTCTGGAGGCAGTCAAAATGATCCTTAGAATTCTTCCCTACCTTATTCCTGTGCTGAGATACAGGCTGCTCCAACCTGCTGTAAAATGCTTGATTTCGAGAGTGAGCAAAACTAATGAAAACATTGTTGGGGTAAAACCTAAAGGGGAAAGACCTAGCACCAAATCCAATTTGCCATCTGATCTAACTTCTGGAGGCAGTCAAAATGAGCCTTAGAATTCTTCCCTACCTTATTCCTGTGCTGAGATACAGGCTGCTCCAACCTGCTGTAAAATGCTTGATTTCGAGAGTGAGCGAAACTAATGAAAACATTGTTGGGGTAAAACCTAAAGGGAAAGACCTAGCACCAAATCCAATTTGCCATCTGATCTAACTTCTGGAGGCAGTCAAAATGAGCATTTGAATTCTTCCCTACCTTATTCCTGTGCTGAGATACAGGCTGCTCCAACCTGCTGTAAAATGCTTGATTTCGAGAGTGAGCGAAACTAATGAAAACATTGTTGGGGTAAAACCTAAAGGGAAAGACCTAGCACCAAATCCAATTTGCCATCTGATCTAACTTCTGGAGGCAGTCAAAATGATCCTTAGAATTCTTCCCTACCTTATTCCTGTGCTGAGATACAGGCTGCTCCAACCTGCTGTAAAATGCTTGATTTCGAGAGTGAGCGAAACTAATGAAAACATTGTTGGGGTAAAACCTAAAGGGAAAGACCTAGCACCAAATCCAATTTGCCATCTGATCTAACTTCTGGAGGCAGTCAAAATGAGCCTTAGAATTCTTCCCTACCTTATTCCTGTGCTGAGATACAGGCTGCTCCAACCTGCTGTAAAATGCTTGATTTCGAGAGTGAGCGAAACTAATGAAAACATTGTTGGGGTAAAAACCTAAAGGGAAAGACCTAGCACCAAATCCAATTTGCCATCTGATCTAACTTCTGGAGGCAGTCAAAATGAGCCTTAGAATTCTTCCCTACCTTATTCCTGTGCTGAGATACAGGCTGCTCCAACCTGCTGTAAAATGCTTGATTTCGAGAGTGAGCGAAACTAATGAAAACATTGTTGGGGTAAAACCTAAAGGGAAAGACCTAGCACCAAATCCAATTTGCCATCTGATCTAACTTCTGGAGGCAGTCAAAATGATCCTTAGAATTCTTCCCTACCTTATTCCTGTGCTGAGATACAGGCTGCTCCAACCTGCTGTAAAATGCTTGATTTCGAGAGTGAGCGAAACTAATGAAAACATTGTTGGGGTAAAACCTAAAGGGAAAGACCTAGCACCAAATCCAATTTGCCATCTGATCTAACTTCTGGAGGCAGTCAAAATGAGCCTTAGAATTCTTCCCTACCTTATTCCTGTGCTGAGATACAGGCTGCTCCAACCTGCTGTAAAATGCTTGATTTCGAGAGTGAGCGAAACTAATGAAAACATTGTTGGGGTAAAACCTAAAGGGAAAGACCTAGCACCAAATCCAATTTGCCATCTGATCTAACTTCTGGAGGCAGTCAAAATGAGCCTTAGAATTCTTCCCTACCTTATTCTTGTGCTGAGATACAGGCTGCTCCAACTGCTGTAAAATGCTTGATTTCGAGAGTGAGCGAAACTAATGAAAACATTGTTGGGGTAAAACCTAAAGCGAAAGACCTAGCACCAAATCCAATTTGCCATCTGATCTAACTTCTGGAGGCAGTCAAAATGAGCCTTAGAATTCTTCCCTACCTTATTCCTGTGCTGAGATACAGGCTGCTCCAACCTGCTGTAAAATGCTTGATTTCGAGAGTGAGCGAAACTAATGAAAACATTGTTGGGGTAAAACCTAAAGGGAAAGACCTAGCACCAAATCCAATTTGCCATCTGATCTAACTTCTGGAGGCAGTCAAAATGAGCCTTAGAATTCTTCCCTACCTTATTCCTGTGCTGAGATACAGGCTGCTCCAACCTGCTGTAAAATGCTTGATTTCGAGAGTGAGCGAAACTAATGAAAACATTGTTGGGGTAAAACCTAAGGGAAAGACCTAGCACCAAATCCAATTTGCCATCCGATCTAACTTCTGGAGGCAGTCAAAATGATCCTTAGAATTCTTCCCTACCTTATTCCTGTGCTGAGATACAGGCTGCTCCAACCTGCTGTAAAATGCTTGATTTCGAGAGTGAGCGAAACTAATGAAAACATTGTTGGGGTAAAACCTAAAGGGAAAGACCTAGCACCAAATCCAATTTGCCATCTGATCTAACTTCTGGAGGCAGTCAAAATGAGCCTTAGGAATTCTTCCCTACCTTATTCCTGTGCTGAGATACAGGCTGCTCCAACCTGCTGTAAAATGCTTGATTTCGAGAGTGAGCGAAACTAATGAAAACATTGTTGGGGTAAAACCTAAAGGGAAAGACCTAGCACCAAATCCAATTTGCCATCTGATCTAACTTCTGGAGGCAGTCAAAATGATCCTTAGAATTCTTCCCTACCTTATTCCTGTGCTGGAGATACAGGCTGCTCCAACCTGCTGTAAAATGCTTGATTTCGAGAGTGAGCGAAACTAATGAAAACATTGTTGGGGTAAAACCTAAAGGGAAAGACCTAGCACCAAATCCAATTTGCCATCTGATCTAACTTCTGGAGGCAGTCAAAAATGAGCCTTAGAATTCTTCCCTACCTTATTCCTGTGCTGAGATACAGGCTGCTCCAACCTGCTGTAAAATGCTTGATTTCGAGAGTGAGCGAAACTAATGAAAACATTGTTGGGGTAAAACCTAAAGGGAAAGACCTAGCACCAAATCCAATTTGCCATCTGATCTAACTTCTGGAGGCAGTCAAAATGAGCCTTAGAATTCTTCCCTACCTTATTCCTGTGCTGAGATACAGGCTGCTCCAACCTGCTGTAAAATGCTTGATTTCGAGAGTGAGCGAAACTAATGAAAACATTGTTGGGGTAAAACCTAAAGGGAAAGACCTAGCACCAAATCCAATTTGCCATCTGATCTAACTTCTGGAGGCAGTCAAAATGAGCCTTAGAATTCTTCCCTACCTTATTCCTGTGCTGAGATACAGGCTGCTCCAACCTGCTGTAAAATGCTTGATTTCGAGAGTGAGCGAAACTAATGAAAACATTGTTGGGGTAAAACCTAAAGGGAAAGACCTAGCACCAAATCCAATTTGCCATCTGATCTAACTTCTGGAGGCAGTCAAAATGATCCTTAGAATTCTTCCCTACCTTATTCCTGTGCTGAGATACAGGCTGCTCCAACCTGCTGTAAAATGCTTGATTTCGAGAGTGAGCGAAACTAATGAAAACATTGTTGGGGTAAAACCTAAAGGGAAAGACCTAGCACCAAATCCAATTTGCCATCTGATCTAACTTCTGGAGGCAGTCAAAATGAGCCTTAGAATTCTTCCCTACCTTATTCCTGTGCTGAGATACAGGCTGCTCCAACCTGCTGTAAAATGCTTGATTTCGAGAGTGAGCGAAACTAATGAAAACATTGTTGGGGTAAAACCTAAAGGGAAAGACCTAGCACCAAATCCAATTTGCCATCTGATCTAACTTCTGGAGGCAGTCAAAATGAGCCTTAGAATTCTTCCCTACCTTATTCCTGTGCTGAGATACAGGCTGCTCCAACCTGCTGTAAAATGCTTGATTTCGAGAGTGAGCGAAACTAATGAAAACATTGTTGGGGTAAAACCTAAAGGGAAAGACCTAGCACCAAATCCAATTTGCCATCTGATCTAACTTCTGGAGGCAGTCAAAATGAGCCTTAGAATTCTTCCCTACCTTATTCCTGTGCTGAGATACAGGCTGCTCCAACCTGCTGTAAAATGCTTGATTTCGAGAGTGAGCGAAACTAATGAAAACATTGTTGGGGTAAAACCTAAAGCGAAAGACCTAGCACCAAATCCAATTTGCCATCTGATCTAACTTCTGGAGGCAGTCAAAATGATCCTTAGAATTCTTCCCTACCTTATTCTTGTGCTGAGATACAGGCTGCTCCAACCTGCTGTAAAATGCTTGATTTCGAGAGTGAGCGAAACTAATGAAAACATTGTTGGGGTAAAACCTAAAGCGAAAGACCTAGCACCAAATCCAATTTGCCATCTGATCTAACTTCTGGAGGCAGTCAAAATGAGCCTTAGAATTCTTCCCTACCTTATTCCTGTGCTGAGATACAGGCTGCTCCAACCTGCTGTAAAATGCTTGATTTCGAGAGTGAGCGAAACTAATGAAAACATTGTTGGGGTAAAACCTAAAGGGAAAGACCTAGCACCAAATCCAATTTGCCATCTGATCTAACTTCTGGAGGCAGTCAAAATGAGCCTTAGAATTCTTCCCTACCTTATTCCTGTGCTGAGATACAGGCTGCTCCAACCTGCTGTAAAATGCTTGATTTCGAGAGTGAGCGAAACTAATGAAAACATTGTTGGGGTAAAACCTAAAGGGAAAGACCTAGCACCAAATCCAATTTGCCATCCGATCTAACTTCTGGAGGCAGTCAAAATGATCCTTAGAATTCTTCCCTACCTTATTCCTGTGCTGAGATACAGGCTGCTCCAACCTGCTGTAAAATGCTTGATTTCGAGAGTGAGCGAAACTAATGAAAACATTGTTGGGGTAAAACCTAAAGGGAAAGACCTAGCACCAAATCCAATTTGCCATCTGATCTAACTTCTGGAGGCAGTCAAAATGAGCCTTAGAATTCTTCCCTACCTTATTCCTGTGCTGAGATACAGGCTGCTCCAACCTGCTGTAAAATGCTTGATTTCGAGAGTGAGCGAAACTAATGAAAACATTGTTGGGGTAAAACCTAAAGGGAAAGACCTAGCACCAAATCCAATTTGCCATCCGATCTAACTTCTGGAGGCAGTCAAAATGATCCTTAGAATTCTTCCCTACCTTATTCCTGTGCTGAGATACAGGCTGCTCCAACCTGCTGTAAAATGCTTGATTTCGAGAGTGAGCGAAACTAATGAAAACATTGTTGGGGTAAAACCTAAAGGGAAAGACCTAGCACCAAATCCAATTTGCCATCTGATCTAACTTCTGGAGGCAGTCAAAATGAGCCTTAGAATTCTTCCCTACCTTATTCCTGTGCTGAGATACAGGCTGCTCCAACCTGCTGTAAAATGCTTGATTTCGAGAGTGAGCGAAACTAATGAAAACATTGTTGGGGTAAAACCTAAAGGGAAAGACCTAGCACCAAATCCAATTTGCCATCTGATCTAACTTCTGGAGGCAGTCAAAATGATCCTTAGAATTCTTCCCTACCTTATTCCTGTGCTGAGATACAGGCTGCTCCAACCTGCTGTAAAATGCTTGATTTCGAGAGTGAGCGAAACTAATGAAAACATTGTTGGGGTAAAACCTAAAGGGAAAGACCTAGCACCAAATCCAATTTGCCATCTGATCTAACTTCTGGAGGCAGTCAAAATGAGCCTTAGAATTCTTCCCTACCTTATTCCTGTGCTGAGATACAGGCTGCTCCAACCTGCTGTAAAATGCTTGATTTCGAGAGTGAGCGAAACTAATGAAAACATTGTTGGGGTAAAACCTAAAGGGAAAGACCTAGCACCAAATCCAATTTGCCATCTGATCTAACTTCTGGAGGCAGTCAAAATGAGCCTTAGAATTCTTCCCTACCTTATTCCTGTGCTGAGATACAGGCTGCTCCAACCTGCTGTAAAATGCTTGATTTCGAGAGTGAGCGAAACTAATGAAAACATTGTTGGGGTAAAACCTAAAGGGAAAGACCTAGCACCAAATCCAATTTGCCATCTGATCTAACTTCTGGAGGCAGTCAAAATGAGCCTTAGAATTCTTCCCTACCTTATTCCTGTGCTGAGATACAGGCTGCTCCAACCTGCTGTAAAATGCTTGATTTCGAGAGTGAGCGAAACTAATGAAAACATTGTTGGGGTAAAACCTAAAGGGAAAGACCTAGCACCAAATCCAATTTGCCATCTGATCTAACTTCTGGAGGCAGTCAAAATGATCCTTAGAATTCTTCCCTACCTTATTCCTGTGCTGAGATACAGGCTGCTCCAACCTGCTGTAAAATGCTTGATTTCGAGAGTGAGCGAAACTAATGAAAACATTGTTGGGGTAAAACCTAAAGGGAAAGACCTAGCACCAAATCCAATTTGCCATCTGATCTAACTTCTGGAGGCAGTCAAAATGAGCCTTAGAATTCTTCCCTACCTTATTCCTGTGCTGAGATACAGGCTGCTCCAACCTGCTGTAAAATGCTTGATTTCGAGAGTGAGCGAAACTAATGAAAACATTGTTGGGGTAAAACCTAAAGGGAAAGACCTAGCACCAAATCCAATTTGCCATCTGATCTAACTTCTGGAGGCAGTCAAAATGAGCCTTAGAATTCTTCCCTACCTTATTCCTGTGCTGAGATACAGGCTGCTCCAACCTGCTGTAAAATGCTTGATTTCGAGAGTGAGCGAAACTAATGAAAACATTGTTGGGGTAAAACCTAAAGGGAAAGACCTAGCACCAAATCCAATTTGCCATCTGATCTAACTTCTGGAGGCAGTCAAAATGAGCCTTAGAATTCTTCCCTACCTTATTCCTGTGCTGAGATACAGGCTGCTCCAACCTGCTGTAAAATGCTTGATTTCGAGAGTGAGCGAAACTAATGAAAACATTGTTGGGGTAAAACCTAAAGCGAAAGACCTAGCACCAAATCCAATTTGCCATCTGATCTAACTTCTGGAGGCAGTCAAAATGATCCTTAGAATTCTTCCCTACCTTATTCTTGTGCTGAGATACAGGCTGCTCCAACCTGCTGTAAAATGCTTGATTTCGAGAGTGAGCGAAACTAATGAAAACATTGTTGGGGTAAAACCTAAAGCGAAAGACCTAGCACCAAATCCAATTTGCCATCTGATCTAACTTCTGGAGGCAGTCAAAATGAGCCTTAGAATTCTTCCCTACCTTATTCCTGTGCTGAGATACAGGCTGCTCCAACCTGCTGTAAAATGCTTGATTTCGAGAGTGAGCGAAACTAATGAAAACATTGTTGGGGGTAAAACCTAAAGGGAAAGACCTAGCACCAAATCCAATTTGCCATCTGATCTAACTTCTGGAGGCAGTCAAAATGAGCCTTAGAATTCTTCCCTACCTTATTCCTGTGCTGAGATACAGGCTGCTCCAACCTGCTGTAAAATGCTTGATTTCGAGAGTGAGCGAAACTAATGAAAACATTGTTGGGGTAAAACCTAAAGGGAAAGACCTAGCACCAAATCCAATTTGCCATCCGATCTAACTTCTGGAGGCAGTCAAAATGATCCTTAGAATTCTTCCCTACCTTATTCCTGTGCTGAGATACAGGCTGCTCCAACCTGCTGTAAAATGCTTGATTTCGAGAGTGAGCGAAACTAATGAAAACATTGTTGGGGTAAAACCTAAAGGGAAAGACCTAGCACCAAATCCAATTTGCCATCTGATCTAACTTCTGGAGGCAGTCAAAATGAGCCTTAGAATTCTTCCCTACCTTATTCCTGTGCTGAGATACAGGCTGCTCCAACCTGCTGTAAAATGCTTGATTTCGAGAGTGAGCGAAACTAATGAAAACATTGTTGGGGTAAAACCTAAAGGGAAAGACCTAGCACCAAATCCA
Organism: Melanerpes formicivorus; assembly: GCF_026170545.1. Taxonomy (NCBI): domain Eukaryota; kingdom Metazoa; phylum Chordata; class Aves; order Piciformes; family Picidae; genus Melanerpes; species Melanerpes formicivorus. Next base: position 35,284 of record NW_027143425.1, on the reverse strand, counting down.
ATTTGCCATCTGATCTAACTTCTGGAGGCAGTCAAAATGATCCTTAGAATTCTTCCCTACCTTATTCCTGTGCTGAGATACAGGCTGCTCCAACCTGCTGTAAAATGCTTGATTTCGAGAGTGAGCGAAACTAATGAAAACATTGTTGGGGTAAAACCTAAAGGGAAAGACCTAGCACCAAATCCAATTTGCCATCTGATCTAACTTCTGGAGGCAGTCAAAATGAGCCTTAGAATTCTTCCCTACCTTATTCCTGTGCTGAGATACAGGCTGCTCCAACCTGCTGTAAAATGCTTGATTTCGAGAGTGAGCGAAACTAATGAAAACATTGTTGGGGTAAAACCTAAAGGGAAAGACCTAGCACCAAATCCAATTTGCCATCTGATCTAACTTCTGGAGGCAGTCAAAATGAGCATTTGAATTCTTCCCTACCTTATTCCTGTTGCTGAGATACAGGCTGCTCCAACCTGCTGTAAAATGCTTGATTTCGAGAGTGAGCGAAACTAATGAAAACATTGTTGGGGTAAAACCTAAAGGGAAAGACCTAGCACCAAATCCAATTTGCCATCTGATCTAACTTCTGGAGGCAGTCAAAATGAGCCTTAGAATTCTTCCCTACCTTATTCCTGTGCTGAGATACAGGCTGCTCCAACCTGCTGTAAAATGCTTGATTTCGAGAGTGAGCGAAACTAATGAAAACATTGTTGGGGTAAAACCTAAAGGGAAAGACCTAGCACCAAATCCAATTTGCCATCTGATCTAACTTCTGGAGGCAGTCAAAATGAGCCTTAGAATTCTTCCCTACCTTATTCCTGTGCTGAGATACAGGCTGCTCCAACCTGCTGTAAAATGCTTGATTTCGAGAGTGAGCGAAACTAATGAAAACATTGTTGGGGTAAAACCTAAAGGGAAAGACCTAGCACCAAATCCAATTTGCCATCTGATCTAACTTCTGGAGGCAGTCAAAATGAGCCTTAGAGTTCTTCCCTACCTTATTCCTGTGCTGAGATACAGGCTGCTCCAACCTGCTGTAAAATGCTTGATTTCGAGAGTGAGCGAAACTAATGAAAACATTGTTGGGGTAAAACCTAAAGGGAAAGACCTAGCACCAAATCCAATTTGCCATCTGATCTAACTTCTGGAGGCAGTCAAAATGAGCCTTAGAATTCTTCCCTACCTTATTCCTGTGCTGAGATACAGGCTGCTCCAACCTGCTGTAAAATGCTTGATTTCGAGAGTGAGCGAAACTAATGAAAACATTGTTGGGGTAAAACCTAAAGGGAAAGACCTAGCACCAAATCCAATTTGCCATCTGATCTAACTTCTGGAGGCAGTCAAAATGAGCCTTAGAATTCTTCCCTACCTTATTCCTGTGCTGAGATACAGGCTGCTCCAACCTGCTGTAAAATGCTTGATTTCGAGAGTGAGCGAAACTAATGAAAACATTGTTGGGGTAAAACCTAAAGGGAAAGACCTAGCACCAAATCCAATTTGCCATCTGATCTAACTTCTGGAGGCAGTCAAAATGAGCCTTAGAGTTCTTCCCTACCTTATTCCTGTGCTGAGATACAGGCTGCTCCAACCTGCTGTAAAATGCTTGATTTCGAGAGTGAGCGAAACTAATGAAAACATTGTTGGGGTAAAACCTAAAGGGAAAGACCTAGCACCAAATCCAATTTGCCATCTGATCTAACTTCTGGAGGCAGTCAAAATGAGCCTTAGAATTCTTCCCTACCTTATTCCTGTGCTGAGATACAGGCTGCTCCAACCTGCTGTAAAATGCTTGATTTCGAGAGTGAGCGAAACTAATGAAAACATTGTTGGGGTAAAACCTAAAGGGAAAGACCTAGCACCAAATCCAATTTGCCATCTGATCTAACTTCTGGAGGCAGTCAAAATGAGCCTTAGAATTCTTCCCTACCTTATTCCTGTGCTGAGATACAGGCTGCTCCAACCTGCTGTAAAATGCTTGATTTCGAGAGTGAGCGAAACTAATGAAAACATTGTTGGGGTAAAACCTAAAGGGAAAGACCTAGCACCAAATCCAATTTGCCATCTGATCTAACTTCTGGAGGCAGTCAAAATGAGCCTTAGAATTCTTCCCTACCTTATTCCTGTGCTGAGATACAGGCTGCTCCAACCTGCTGTAAAATGCTTGATTTCGAGAGTGAGCGAAACTAATGAAAACATTGTTGGGGTAAAACCTAAAGGGAAAGACCTAGCACCAAATCCAATTTGCCATCTGATCTAACTTCTGGAGGCAGTCAAAATGATCCTTAGAATTCTTCCCTACCTTATTCCTCTGCTGAGATACAGGCTGCTCCAACCTGCTGTAAAATGCTTGATTTCGAGAGTGAGCGAAACTAATGAAAACATTGTTGGGGTAAAACCTAAAGGGAAAGACCTAGCACCAAATCCAATTTGCCATCTGATCTAACTTCTGGAGGCAGTCAAAATGAGCCTTAGAATTCTTCCCTACCTTATTCCTGTGCTGAGATACAGGCTGCTCCAACCTGCTGTAAAATGCTTGATTTCGAGAGTGAGCGAAACTAATGAAAACATTGTTGGGGTAAAACCTAAAGGGAAAGACCTAGCACCAAATCCAATTTGCCATCTGATCTAACTTCTGGAGGCAGTCAAAATGAGCCTTAGAATTCTTCCCTACCTTATTCCTGTGCTGAGATACAGGCTGCTCCAACCTGCTGTAAAATGCTTGATTTCGAGAGTGAGCGAAACTAATGAAAACATTGTTGGGGTAAAACCTAAAGGGAAAGACCTAGCACCAAATCCAATTTGCCATCTGATCTAACTTCTGGAGGCAGTCAAAATGATCCTTAGAATTCTTCCCTACCTTATTCCTGTGCTGAGATACAGGCTGCTCCAACCTGCTGTAAAATGCTTGATTTCGAGAGTGAGCGAAACTAATGAAAACATTGTTGGGGTAAAACCTAAAGGGAAAGACCTAGCACCAAATCCAATTTGCCATCTGATCTAACTTCTGGAGGCAGTCAAAATGAGCCTTAGAATTCTTCCCTACCTTATTCCTGTGCTGAGATACAGGCTGCTCCAACCTGCTGTAAAATGCTTGATTTCGAGAGTGAGCGAAACTAATGAAAACATTGTTGGGGTAAAACCTAAAGGGAAAGACCTAGCACCAAATCCAATTTGCCATCTGATCTAACTTCTGGAGGCAGTCAAAATGAGCCTTAGAATTCTTCCCTACCTTATTCCTGTGCTGAGATACAGGCTGCTCCAACCTGCTGTAAAATGCTTGATTTCGAGAGTGAGCGAAACTAATGAAAACATTGTTGGGGTAAAACCTAAAGGGAAAGACCTAGCACCAAATCCAATTTGCCATCTGATCTAACTTCTGGAGGCAGTCAAAATGAGCCTTAGAATTCTTCCCTACCTTATTCCTGTGCTGAGATACAGGCTGCTCCAACCTGCTGTAAAATGCTTGATTTCGAGAGTGAGCGAAACTAATGAAAACATTGTTGGGGTAAAACCTAAAGGGAAAGACCTAGCACCAAATCCAATTTGCCATCTGATCTAACTTCTGGAGGCAGTCAAAATGAGCCTTAGAATTCTTCCCTACCTTATTCCTGTGCTGAGATACAGGCTGTTCCAACCTGCTGTAAAATGCTTGATTTCGAGAGTGAGCGAAACTAATGAAAACATTGTTGGGGTAAAACCTAAAGGGAAAGACCTAGCACCAAATCCAATTTGCCATCTGATCTAACTTCTGGAGGCAGTCAAAATGATCCTTAGAATTCTTCCCTACCTTATTCTTGTGCTGAGATACAGGCTGCTCCAACCTGCTGTAAAATGCTTGATTTCGAGAGTGAGCGAAACTAATGAAAACATTGTTGGGGTAAAACCTAAAGCGAAAGACCTAGCACCAAATCCAATTTGCCATCTGATCTAACTTCTGGAGGCAGTCAAAATGAGCCTTAGAATTCTTCCCTACCTTATTCCTGTGCTGAGATACAGGCTGCTCCAACCTGCTGTAAAATGCTTGATTTCGAGAGTGAGCGAAACTAATGAAAACATTGTTGGGGTAAAACCTAAAGGGAAAGACCTAGCACCAAATCCAATTTGCCATCTGATCTAACTTCTGGAGGCAGTCAAAATGAGCCTTAGAATTCTTCCCTACCTTATTCCTGTGCTGAGATACAGGCTGCTCCAACCTGCTGTAAAATGCTTGATTTCGAGAGTGAGCGAAACTAATGAAAACATTGTTGGGGTAAAACCTAAAGGGAAAGACCTAGCACCAAATCCAATTTGCCATCTGATCTAACTTCTGGAGGCAGTCAAAATGATCCTTAGAATTCTTCCCTATCTTATTCCTGTGCTGAGATACAGGCTGCTCCAACCTGCTGTAAAATGCTTGATTTCGAGAGTGAGCGAAACTAATGAAAACATTGTTGGGGTAAAACCTAAAGGGAAAGACCTAGCACCAAATCCAATTTGCCATCTGATCTAACTTCTGGAGGCAGTCAAAATGATCCTTAGAATTCTTCCCTACCTTATTCCTGTGCTGAGATACAGGCTGCTCCAATCTGCTGTAAAATGCTTGATTTCGAGAGTGAGCGAAACTAATGAAAACATTGTTGGGGTAAAACCTAAAGGGAAAGACCTAGCACCAAATCCAATTTGCCATCTGATCTAACTTCTGGAGGCAGTCAAAATGAGCCTTAGAATTCTTCCCTACCTTATTCCTGTGCTGAGATACAGGCTGCTCCAACCTGCTGTAAAATGCTTGATTTCGAGAGTGAGCGAAACTAATGAAAACATTGTTGGGGTAAAACCTAAAGGGAAAGACCTAGCACCAAATCCAATTTGCCATCTGATCTAACTTCTGGAGGCAGTCAAAATGATCCTTAGAATTCTTCCCTACCTTATTCCTCTGCTGAGATACAGGCTGCTCCAACCTGCTGTAAAATGCTTGATTTCGAGAGTGAGCGAAACTAATGAAAACATTGTTGGGGTAAAACCTAAAGGGAAAGACCTAGCACCAAATCCAATTTGCCATCTGATCTAACTTCTGGAGGCAGTCAAAATGAGCCTTAGAATTCTTCCCTACCTTATTCCTGTGCTGAGATACAGGCTGCTCCAACCTGCTGTAAAATGCTTGATTTCGAGAGTGAGCGAAACTAATGAAAACATTGTTGGGGTAAAACCTAAAGGGAAAGACCTAGCACCAAATCCAATTTGCCATCTGATCTAACTTCTGGAGGCAGTCAAAATGAGCCTTAGAATTCTTCCCTACCTTATTCCTGTGCTGAGATACAGGCTGCTCCAACCTGCTGTAAAATGCTTGATTTCGAGAGTGAGCGAAACTAATGAAAACATTGTTGGGGTAAAACCTAAAGGGAAAGACCTAGCACCAAATCCAATTTGCCATCTGATCTAACTTCTGGAGGCAGTCAAAATGAGCCTTAGAATTCTTCCCTACCTTATTCCTGTGCTGAGATACAGGCTGCTCCAACCTGCTGTAAAATGCTTGATTTCGAGAGTGAGCGAAACTAATGAAAACATTGTTGGGGTAAAACCTAAAGGGAAAGACCTAGCACCAAATCCAATTTGCCATCTGATCTAACTTCTGGAGGCAGTCAAAATGAGCCTTAGAATTCTTCCCTACCTTATTCCTGTGCTGAGATACAGGCTGCTCCAACCTGCTGTAAAATGCTTGATTTCGAGAGTGAGCGAAACTAATGAAAACATTGTTGGGGTAAAACCTAAAGGGAAAGACCTAGCACCAAATCCAATTTGCCATCTGATCTAACTTCTGGAGGCAGTCAAAATGAGCCTTAGAATTCTTCCCTACCTTATTCCTGTGCTGAGATACAGGCTGCTCCAACCTGCTGTAAAATCCTTGATTTCGAGAGTGAGCGAAACTAATGAAAACATTGTTGGGGTAAAACCTAAAGGGAAAGACCTAGCACCAAATCCAATTTGCCATCTGATCTAACTTCTGGAGGCAGTCAAAATGAGCCTTAGAATTCTTCCCTACCTTATTCCTGTGCTGAGATACAGGCTGCTCCAACCTGCTGTAAAATGCTTGATTTCGAGAGTGAGCGAAACTAATGAAAACATTGTTGGGGTAAAACCTAAAGGGAAAGACCTAGCACCAAATCCAATTTGCCATCTGATCTAACTTCTGGAGGCAGTCAAAATGAGCCTTAGAATTCTTCCCTACCTTATTCCTGTGCTGAGATACAGGCTGCTCCAACCTGCTGTAAAATGCTTGATTTCGAGAGTGAGCGAAACTAATGAAAACATTGTTGGGGTAAAACCTAAAGGGAAAGACCTAGCACCAAATCCAATTTGCCATCTGATCTAACTTCTGGAGGCAGTCAAAATGAGCCTTAGAATTCTTCCCTACCTTATTCCTGTGCTGAGATACAGGCTGCTCCAACCTGCTGTAAAATGCTTGATTTCGAGAGTGAGCGAAACTAATGAAAACATTGTTGGGGTAAAACCTAAAGGGAAAGACCTAGCACCAAATCCAATTTGCCATCTGATCTAACTTCTGGAGGCAGTCAAAATGATCCTTAGAATTCTTCCCTACCTTATTCCTGTGCTGAGATACAGGCTGCTCCAACCTGCTGTAAAATGCTTGATTTCGAGAGTGAGCGAAACTAATGAAAACATTGTTGGGGTAAAACCTAAAGGGAAAGACCTAGCACCAAATCCAATTTGCCATCTGATCTAACTTCTGGAGGCAGTCAAAATGAGCCTTAGAATTCTTCCCTACCTTATTCCTGTGCTGAGATACAGGCTGCTCCAACCTGCTGTAAAATGCTTGATTTCGAGAGTGAGCGAAACTAATGAAAACATTGTTGGGGTAAAACCTAAAGGGAAAGACCTAGCACCAAATCCAATTTGCCATCTGATCTAACTTCTGGAGGCAGTCAAAATGATCCTTAGAATTCTTCCCTACCTTATTCCTGTGCTGAGATACAGGCTGCTCCAACCTGCTGTAAAATGCTTGATTTCGAGAGTGAGCGAAACTAATGAAAACATTGTTGGGGTAAAACCTAAAGGGAAAGACCTAGCACCAAATCCAATTTGCCATCTGATCTAACTTCTGGAGGCAGTCAAAATGATCCTTAGAATTCTTCCCTACCTTATTCCTGTGCTGAGATACAGGCTGCTCCAACCTGCTGTAAAATGCTTGATTTCGAGAGTGAGCGAAACTAATGAAAACATTGTTGGGGTAAAACCTAAAGGGAAAGACCTAGCACCAAATCCAATTTGCCATCTGATCTAACTTCTGGAGGCAGTCAAAATGAGCCTTAGAATTCTTCCCTACCTTATTCCTGTGCTGAGATACAGGCTGCTCCAACCTGCTGTAAAATGCTTGATTTCGAGAGTGAGCGAAACTAATGAAAACATTGTTGGGGTAAAACCTAAAGGGAAAGACCTAGCACCAAATCCAATTTGCCATCTGATCTAACTTCTGGAGGCAGTCAAAATGAGCCTTAGAATTCTTCCCTACCTTATTCCTGTGCTGAGATACAGGCTGCTCCAACCTGCTGTAAAATGCTTGATTTCGAGAGTGAGCGAAACTAATGAAAACATTGTTGGGGTAAAACCTAAAGGGAAAGACCTAGCACCAAATCCAATTTGCCATCTGATCTAACTTCTGGAGGCAGTCAAAATGATCCTTAGAATTCTTCCCTACCTTATTCCTGTGCTGAGATACAGGCTGCTCCAACCTGCTGTAAAATGCTTGATTTCGAGAGTGAGCGAAACTAATGAAAACATTGTTGGGGTAAAACCTAAAGGGAAAGACCTAGCACCAAATCCAATTTGCCATCTGATCTAACTTCTGGAGGCAGTCAAAATGAGCCTTAGAATTCTTCCCTACCTTATTCCTGTGCTGAGATACAGGCTGCTCCAACCTGCTGTAAAATGCTTGATTTCGAGAGTGAGCGAAACTAATGAAAACATTGTTGGGGTAAAACCTAAAGGGAAAGACCTAGCACCAAATCCAATTTGCCATCTGATCTAACTTCTGGAGGCAGTCAAAATGAGCCTTAGAATTCTTCCCTACCTTATTCCTGTGCTGAGATACAGGCTGCTCCAACCTGCTGTAAAATGCTTGATTTCGAGAGTGAGCGAAACTAATGAAAACATTGTTGGGGTAAAACCTAAAGGGAAAGACCTAGCACCAAATCCAATTTGCCATCTGATCTAACTTCTGGAGGCAGTCAAAATGAGCCTTAGAATTCTTCCCTACCTTATTCCTGTGCTGAGATACAGGCTGCTCCAACCTGCTGTAAAATGCTTGATTTCGAGAGTGAGCGAAACTAATGAAAACATTGTTGGGGTAAAACCTAAAGGGAAAGACCTAGCACCAAATCCAATTTGCCATCTGATCTAACTTCTGGAGGCAGTCAAAATGAGCCTTAGAATTCTTCCCTACCTTATTCCTGTGCTGAGATACAGGCTGCTCCAACCTGCTGTAAAATGCTTGATTTCGAGAGTGAGCGAAACTAATGAAAACATTGTTGGGGTAAAACCTAAAGGGAAAGACCTAGCACCAAATCCAATTTGCCATCTGATCTAACTTCTGGAGGCAGTCAAAATGAGCCTTAGAATTCTTCCCTACCTTATTCCTGTGCTGAGATACAGGCTGCTCCAACCTGCTGTAAAATGCTTGATTTCGAGAGTGAGCGAAACTAATGAAAACATTGTTGGGGTAAAACCTAAAGGGAAAGACCTAGCACCAAATCCAATTTGCCATCTGATCTAACTTCTGGAGGCAGTCAAAATGAGCCTTAGAATTCTTCCCTACCTTATTCCTGTGCTGAGATACAGGCTGCTCCAACCTGCTGTAAAATGCTTGATTTCGAGAGTGAGCGAAACTAATGAAAACATTGTTGGGGTAAAACCTAAAGGGAAAGACCTAGCACCAAATCCAATTTGCCATCTGATCTAACTTCTGGAGGCAGTCAAAATGATCCTTAGAATTCTTCCCTACCTTATTCCTGTGCTGAGATACAGGCTGCTCCAACCTGCTGTAAAATGCTTGATTTCGAGAGTGAGCGAAACTAATGAAAACATTGTTGGGGTAAAACCTAAAGGGAAAGACCTAGCACCAAATCCAATTTGCCATCTGATCTAACTTCTGGAGGCAGTCAAAATGAGCCTTAGAATTCTTCCCTACCTTATTCCTGTGCTGAGATACAGGCTGCTCCAACCTGCTGTAAAATGCTTGATTTCGAGAGTGAGCGAAACTAATGAAAACATTGTTGGGGTAAAACCTAAAGGGAAAGACCTAGCACCAAATCCAATTTGCCATCTGATCTAACTTCTGGAGGCAGTCAAAATGATCCTCAGAATTCTTCCCTACCTTATTCCTGTGCTGAGATACAGGCTGCTCCAACCTGCTGTAAAATGCTTGATTTCGAGAGTGAGCGAAACTAATGAAAACATTGTTGGGGTAAAACCTAAAGGGAAAGACCTAGCACCAAATCCAATTTGCCATCTGATCTAACTTCTGGAGGCAGTCAAAATGATCCTTAGAATTCTTCCCTACCTTATTCCTGTGCTGAGATACAGGCTGCTCCAACCTGCTGTAAAATGCTTGATTTCGAGAGTGAGCGAAACTAATGAAAACATTGTTGGGGTAAAACCTAAAGGGAAAGACCTAGCACCAAATCCAATGTGCCATCTGATCTAACTTCTGGAGGCAGTCAAAATGAGCCTTAGAATTCTTCCCTACCTTATTCCTGTGCTGAGATACAGGCTGCTCCAACCTGCTGTAAAATGCTTGATTTCGAGAGTGAGCGAAACTAATGAAAACATTGTTGGGGTAAAACCTAAAGGGAAAGACCTAGCACCAAATCCAATTTGCCATCTGATCTAACTTCTGGAGGCAGTCAAAATGATCCTTAGAATTCTTCCCTACCTTATTCCTGTGCTGAGATACAGGCTGCTCCAACCTGCTGTAAAATGCTTGATTTCGAGAGTGAGCGAAACTAATGAAAACATTGTTGGGGTAAAACCTAAAGGGAAAGACCTAGCACCAAATCCAATTTGCCATCTGATCTAACTTCTGGAGGCAGTCAAAATGAGCCTTAGAATTCTTCCATACCTTATTCCTGTGCTGAGATACAGGCTGCTCCAACCTGCTGTAAAATGCTTGATTTCGAGAGTGAGCGAAACTAATGAAAACATTGTTGGGGTAAAACCTAAAGGGAAAGACCTAGCACCAAATCCAATTTGCCATCTGATCTAACTTCTGGAGGCAGTCAAAATGAGCCTTAGAATTCTTCCCTACCTTATTCCTGTGCTGAGATACAGGCTGCTCCAACCTGCTGTAAAATGCTTGATTTCGAGAGTGAGCGAAACTAATGAAAACATTGTTGGGGTAAAACCTAAAGGGAAAGACCTAGCACCAAATCCAATGTGCCATCTGATCTAACTTCTGGAGGCAGTCAAAATGAGCCTTAGAATTCTTCCCTACCTTATTCCTGTGCTGAGATACAGGCTGCTCCAACCTGCTGTAAAATGCTTGATTTCGAGAGTGAGCGAAACTAATGAAAACATTGTTGGGGTAAAACCTAAAGGGAAAGACCTAGCACCAAATCCAATTTGCCATCTGATCTAACTTCTGGAGGCAGTCAAAATGAGCCTTAGAATTCTTCCCTACCTTATTCCTGTGCTGAGATACAGGCTGCTCCAACCTGCTGTAAAATGCTTGATTTCGAGAGTGAGCGAAACTAATGAAAACATTGTTGGGGTAAAACCTAAAGGGAAAGACCTAGCACCAAATCCAATTTGCCATCTGATCTAACTTCTGGAGGCAGTCAAAATGAGCCTTAGAATTCTTCCCTACCTTATTCCTGTGCTGAGATACAGGCTGCTCCAACCTGCTGTAAAATGCTTGATTTCGAGAGTGAGCGAAACTAATGAAAACATTGTTGGGGTAAAACCTAAAGGGAAAGACCTAGCACCAAATCCAATTTGCCATCTGATCTAACTTCTGGAGGCAGTCAAAATGAGCCTTAGAATTCTTCCCTACCTTATTCCTGTGCTGAGATACAGGCTGCTCCAACCTGCTGTAAAATGCTTGATTTCGAGAGTGAGCGAAACTAATGAAAACATTGTTGGGGTAAAACCTAAAGGGAAAGACCTAGCACCAAATCCAATTTGCCATCTGATTCTAACTTCTGGAGGCAGCCAAAATGAGCCTTAGAATTCTTCCCTACCTTATTCCTGTGCTGAGATACAGGCTGCTCCAACCTGCTGTAAAATGCTTGATTTCGAGAGTGAGCGAAACTAATGAAAACATTGTTGGGGTAAAACCTAAAGGGAAAGACCTAGCACCAAATCCAATTTGCCATCTGATCTAACTTCTGGAGGCAGTCAAAATGAGCCTTAGAATTCTTCCCTACCTTATTCCTGTGCTGAGATACAGGCTGCTCCAACCTGCTGTAAAATGCTTGATTTCGAGAGTGAGCGAAACTAATGAAAACATTGTTGGGGTAAAACCTAAAGGGAAAGACCTAGCACCAAATCCAATTTGCCATCTGATCTAACTTCTGGAGGCAGTCAAAATGAGCCTTAGAATTCTTCCCTACCTTATTCCTGTGCTGAGATACAGGCTGCTCCAACCTGCTGTAAAATGCTTGATTTCGAGAGTGAGCGAAACTAATGGAAACATTGTTGGGGTAAAACCTAAAGGGAAAGACCTAGCACCAAATCCAATTTGCCATCTGATCTAACTTCTGGAGGCAGTCAAAATGATCCTTAGAATTCTTCCCTACCTTATTCCTGTGCTGAGATACAGGCTGCTCCAACCTGCTGTAAAATGCTTGATTTCGAGAGTGAGCGAAACTAATGAAAACATTGTTGGGGTAAAACCTAAAGGGAAAGACCTAGCACCAAATCCAATTTGCCATCTGATCTAACTTCTGGAGGCAGTCAAAATGAGCCTTTGAATTCTTCCCTACCTTATTCCTGTGCTGAGATACAGGCTGCTCCAACCTGCTGTAAAATGCTTGATTTCGAGAGTGAGCGAAACTAATGAAAACATTGTTGGGGTAAAACCTAAAGGGAAAGACCTAGCACCAAATCCAATTTGCCATCTGACCTAACTTCTGGAGGCAGTCAAAATGAGCCTTAGAATTCTTCCCTACCTTATTCCTGTGCTGAGATACAGGCTGCTCCAACCTGCTGTAAAATGCTTGATTTCGAGAGTGAGCGAAACTAATGAAAACATTGTTGGGGTAAAACCTAAAGGGAAAGACCTAGCACCAAATCCAATTTGCCATCTGATCTAACTTCTGGAGGCAGTCAAAATGAGCCTTAGAATTCTTCCCTACCTTATTCCTGTGCTGAGATACAGGCTGCTCCAAACTGCTGTAAAATGCTTGATTTCGAGAGTGAGCGAAACTAATGAAAACATTGTTGGGGTAAAACCTAAAGGGAAAGACCTAGCACCAAATCCAATTTGCCATCTGATCTAACTTCTGGAGGCAGTCAAAATGATCCTTAGAATTCTTCCCTACCTTATTCCTGTGCTGAGATACAGGCTGCTCCAACCTGCTGTAAAATGCTTGATTTCGAGAGTGAGCGAAACTAATGAAAACATTGTTGGGGTAAAACCTAAAGGGAAAGACCTAGCACCAAATCCAATTTGCCATCTGATCTAACTTCTGGAGGCAGTCAAAATGAGCCTGAGAATTCTTCCCTACCTTATTCCTGTGCTGAGATACAGGCTGCTCCAACCTGCTGTAAAATGCTTGATTTCGAGAGTGAGCGAAACTAATGAAAACATTGTTGGGGTAAAACCTAAAGGGAAAGACCTAGCACCAAATCCAATTTGCCATCTGATCTAACTTCTGGAGGCAGTCAAAATGAGCCTGAGAATTCTTCCCTACCTTATTCCTGTGCTGAGATACAGGCTGCTCCAACCTGCTGTAAAATGCTTGATTTCGAGAGTGAGCGAAACTAATGAAAACATTGTTGGGGTAAAACCTAAAGGGAAAGACCTAGCACCAAATCCAATTTGCCATCTGATCTAACTTCTGGAGGCAGTCAAAATGAGCCTTAGAATTCTTCCCTACCTTATTCCTGTGTTGAGATACAGGCTGCTCCAACCTGCTGTAAAATGCTTGATTTCGAGAGTGAGCGAAACTAATGAAAACATTGTTGGGGTAAAACCTAAAGGGAAAGACCTAGCACCAAATCCAATTTGCCATCTGATCTAACTTCTGGAGGCAGTCAAAATGAGCCTTAGAATTCTTCCCTACCTTATTCCTGTGCTGAGATACAGGCTGCTCCAACCTGCTGTAAAATGCTTGATTTCGAGAGTGAGCGAAACTAATGAAAACATTGTTGGGGTAAAACCTAAAGGGAAAGACCTAGCACCAAATCCAATTTGCCATCTGATCTAACTTCTGGAGGCAGTCAAAATGAGCCTTAGAATTCTTCCCTACCTTATTCCTGTGCTGAGATACAGGCTGCTCCAACCTGCTGTAAAATGCTTGATTTCGAGAGTGAGCGAAACTAATGAAAACATTGTTGGGGTAAAACCTAAAGGGAAAGACCTAGCACCAAATCAAATTTGCCATCTGATCTAACTTCTGGAGGCAGTCAAAATGAGCCTTTGAATTCTTCCCTACCTTATTCCTGTGCTGAGATACAGGCTGCTCCAACCTGCTGTAAAATGCTTGATTTCGAGAGTGAGCGAAACTAATGAAAACATTGTTGGGGTAAAACCTAAAGGGAAAGACCTAGCACCAAATCCAATTTGCCATCTGATCTAACTTCTGGAGGCAGTCAAAATGATCCTTAGAATTCTTCCCTACCTTATTCCTGTGCTGAGATACAGGCTGCTCCAACCTGCTGTAAAATGCTTGATTTCGAGAGTGAGCGAAACTAATGAAAACATTGTTGGGGTAAAACCTAAAGGGAAAGACCTAGCACCAAATCCAATTTGCCATCTGATCTAACTTCTGGAGGGCAGTCAAAATGAGCCTTAGAATTCTTCCCTACCTTATTCCTGTGCTGAGATACAGGCTGCTCCAACCTGCTGTAAAATGCTTGATTTCGAGAGTGAGCGAAACTAATGAAAACATTGTTGGGGTAAAACCTAAAGGGAAAGACCTAGCACCAAATCCAATTTGCCATCTGATCTAACTTTCTGGAGGCAGTCAAAATGAGCCTTAGAATTCTTCCCTACCTTATTCCTGTGCTGAGATACAGGCTGCTCCAACCTGCTGTAAAATGCTTGATTTCGAGAGTGAGCGAAACTAATGAAAACATTGTTGGGGTAAAACCTAAAGGGAAAGACCTAGCACCAAATCCAATTTGCCATCTGATCTAACTTCTGGAGGCAGTCAAAATGAGCCTTAGAATTCTTCCCTACCTTATTCCTGTGCTGAGATACAGGCTGCTCCAACCTGCTGTAAAATGCTTGATTTCGAGAGTGAGCGAAACTAATGAAAACATTGTTGGGGTAAAACCTAAAGGGAAAGACCTAGCACCAAATCCAATTTGCCATCTGATCTAACTTCTGGAGGCAGTCAAAATGATCCTTAGAATTCTTCCCTACCTTATTCCTGTGCTGAGATACAGGCTGCTCCAACCTGCTGTAAAATGCTTGATTTCGAGAGTGAGCGAAACTAATGAAAACATTGTTGGGGTAAAACCTAAAGGGAAAGACCTAGCACCAAATCCAATTTGCCATCTGATCTAACTTCTGGAGGCAGTCAAAATGAGCCTTAGAATTCTTCCCTACCTTATTCCTGTGCTGAGATACAGGCTGCTCCAACCTGCTGTAAAATGCTTGATTTCGAGAGTGAGCGAAACTAATGAAAACATTGTTGGGGTAAAACCTAAAGGGAAAGACCTAGCACCAAATCCAATTTGCCATCTGATCTAACTTCTGGAGGCAGTCAAAATGAGCCTTAGAATTCTTCCCTACCTTATTCCTGTGCTGAGATACAGGCTGCTCCAACCTGCTGTAAAATGCTTGATTTCGAGAGTGAGCGAAACTAATGAAAACATTGTTGGGGTAAAACCTAAAGGGAAAGACCTAGCACCAAATCCAATTTGCCATCTGATCTAACTTCTGGAGGCAGTCAAAATGAGCCTTAGAATTCTTCCCTACCTTATTCCTGTGCTGAGATACAGGCTGCTCCAACCTGCTGTAAAATGCTTGATTTCGAGAGTGAGCGAAACTAATGAAAACATTGTTGGGGTAAAACCTAAAGGGAAAGACCTAGCACCAAATCCAATTTGCCATCTGATCTAACTTCTGGAGGCAGTCAAAATGATCCTTTGAATTCTTCCCTACCTTATTCCTGTGCTGAGATACAGGCTGCTCCAACCTGCTGTAAAATGCTTGATTTCGAGAGTGAGCGAAACTAATGAAAACATTGTTGGGGTAAAACCTAAAGGGAAAGACCTAGCACCAAATCCAATTTGCCATCTGATCTAACTTCTGGAGGCAGTCAAAATGAGCCTTAGAATTCTTCCCTACCTTATTCCTGTGCTGAGATACAGGCTGCTCCAACCTGCTGTAAAATGCTTGATTTCGAGAGTGAGCGAAACTAATGAAAACATTGTTGGGGTAAAACCTAAAGGGAAAGACCTAGCACCAAATCCAATTTGCCATCTGATCTAACTTCTGGAGGCAGTCAAAATGAGCCTTAGAATTCTTCCCTACCTTATTCCTGTGCTGAGATACAGGCTGCTCCAACCTGCTGTAAAATGCTTGATTTCGAGAGTGAGCGAAACTAATGAAAACATTGTTGGGGTAAAACCTAAAGGGAAAGACCTAGCACCAAATCCAATTTGCCATCTGATCTAACTTCTGGAGGCAGTCAAAATGAGCCTTAGAATTCTTCCCTACCTTATTCCTGTGCTGAGATACAGGCTGCTCCAACCTGCTGTAAAATGCTTGATTTCGAGAGTGAGCGAAACTAATGAAAACATTGTTGGGGTAAAACCTAAAGGGAAAGACCTAGCACCAAATCCAATTTGCCATCTGATCTAACTTCTGGAGGCAGTCAAAATGAGCCTTAGAATTCTTCCCTACCTTATTCCTGTGCTGAGATACAGGCTGCTCCAACCTGCTGTAAAATGCTTGATTTCGAGAGTGAGCGAAACTAATGAAAACGTTGTTGGGGTAAAACCTAAAGGGAAAGACCTAGCACCAAATCCAATTTGCCATCTGATCTAACTTCTGGAGGCAGTCAAAATGATCCTTAGAATTCTTCCCTACCTTATTCCTGTGCTGAGATACAGGCTGCTCCAACCTGCTGTAAAATGCTTGATTTCGAGAGTGAGCGAAACTAATGAAAACATTGTTGGGGTAAAACCTAAAGGGAAAGACCTAGCACCAAATCCAATTTGCCATCTGATCTAACTTCTGGAGGCAGTCAAAATGATCCTCAGAATTCTTCCCTACCTTATTCCTGTGCTGAGATACAGGCTGCTCCAACCTGCTGTAAAATGCTTGATTTCGAGAGTGAGCGAAACTAATGAAAACATTGTTGGGGTAAAACCTAAAGGGAAAGACCTAGCACCAAATCCAATTTGCCATCTGATCTAACTTCTGGAGGCAGTCAAAATGAGCCTTAGAATTCTTCCCTACCTTATTCCTGTGCTGAGATACAGGCTGCTCCAACCTGCTGTAAAATGCTTGATTTCGAGAGTGAGCGAAACTAATGAAAACATTGTTGGGGTAAAACCTAAAGGGAAAGACCTAGCACCAAATCCAATTTGCCATCTGATCTAACTTCTGGAGGCAGTCAAAATGAGCCTTAGAATTCTTCCCTACCTTATTCCTGTGCTGAGATACAGGCTGCTCCAACCTGCTGTAAAATGCTTGATTTCGAGAGTGAGCGAAACTAATGAAAACATTGTTGGGGTAAAACCTAAAGGGAAAGACCTAGCACCAAATCCAATTTGCCATCTGATCTAACTTCTGGAGGCAGTCAAAATGAGCCTTAGAATTCTTCCCTACCTTATTCCTGTGCTGAGATACAGGCTGCTCCAACCTGCTGTAAAATGCTTGATTTCGAGAGTGAGCGAAACTAATGAAAACATTGTTGGGGTAAAACCTAAAGGGAAAGACCTAGCACCAAATCCAATTTGCCATCTGATCTAACTTCTGGAGGCAGTCAAAATGAGCCTTAGAATTCTTCCCTACCTTATTCCTGTGCTGAGATACAGGCTGCTCCAACCTGCTGTAAAATGCTTGATTTCGAGAGTGAGCGAAACTAATGAAAACATTGTTGGGGTAAAACCTAAAGGGAAAGACCTAGCACCAAATCCAATTTGCCATCTGATCTAACTTCTGGAGGCAGTCAAAATGAGCCTTAGAATTCTTCCCTACCTTATTCCTGTGCTGAGATACAGGCTGCTCCAACCTGCTGTAAAATGCTTGATTTCGAGAGTGAGCGAAACTAATGAAAACATTGTTGGGGTAAAACCTAAAGGGAAAGACCTAGCACCAAATCCAATTTGCCATCTGATCTAACTTCTGGAGGCAGTCAAAATGATCCTTAGAATTCTTCCCTACCTTATTCCTGTGCTGAGATACAGGCTGCTCCAACCTGCTGTAAAATGCTTGATTTCGAGAGTGAGCGAAACTAATGAAAACATTGTTGGGGGTAAAACCTAAAGGGAAAGACCTAGCACCAAATCCAATTTGCCATCTGATCTAACTTCTGGAGGCAGTCAAAATGAGCCTTAGAATTCTTCCCTACCTTATTCCTGTGCTGAGATACAGGCTGCTCCAACCTGCTGTAAAATGCTTGATTTCGAGAGTGAGCGAAACTAATGAAAACATTGTTGGGGTAAAACCTAAAGGGAAAGACCTAGCACCAAATCCAATTTGCCATCTGATCTAACTTCTGGAGGCAGTCAAAATGAGCCTTAGAATTCTTCCCTACCTTATTCCTGTGCTGAGATACAGGCTGCTCCAACCTGCTGTAAAATGCTTGATTTCGAGAGTGAGCGAAACTAATGAAAACATTGTTGGGGTAAAACCTAAAGGGAAAGACCTAGCACCAAATCCAATTTGCCATCTGATCTAACTTCTGGAGGCAGTCAAAATGATCCTTAGAATTCTTCCCTACCTTATTCCTGTGCTGAGATACAGGCTGCTCCAACCTGCTGTAAAATGCTTGATTTCGCGAGTGAGCGAAACTAATGAAAACATTGTTGGGGTAAAACCTAAAGGGAAAGACCTAGCACCAAATCCAATTTGCCATCTGATCTAACTTCTGGAGGCAGTCAAAATGAGCCTTAGAATTCTTCCCTACCTTATTCCTGTGCTGAGATACAGGCTGCTCCAACCTGCTGTAAAATGCTTGCTTTCGAGAGTGAGCGAAACTAATGAAAACATTGTTGGGGTAAAACCTAAAGGGAAAGACCTAGCACCAAATCCAATTTGCCATCTGATCTAACTTCTGGAGGCAGTCAAAATGAGCCTTAGAATTCTTCCCTACCTTATTCCTGTGCTGAGATACAGGCTGCTCCAACCTGCTGTAAAATGCTTGATTTCGAGAGTGAGCGAAACTAATGAAAACATTGTTGGGGTAAAACCTAAAGGGAAAGACCTAGCACCAAATCCAATTTGCCATCTGATCTAACTTCTGGAGGCAGTCAAAATGAGCCTTAGAATTCTTCCCTACCTTATTCCTGTGCTGAGATACAGGCTGCTCCAACCTGCTGTAAAATGCTTGATTTCGAGAGTGAGCGAAACTAATGAAAACATTGTTGGGGTAAAACCTAAAGGGAAAGACCTAGCACCAAATCCAATTTGCCATCTGATCTAACTTCTGGAGGCAGTCAAAATGAGCCTTAGAATTCTTCCCTACCTTATTCCTGTGCTGAGATACAGGCTGCTCCAACCTGCTGTAAAATGCTTGATTTCGAGAGTGAGCGAAACTAATGAAAACATTGTTGGGGTAAAACCTAAAGGGAAAGACCTAGCACCAAATCCAATTTGCCATCTGATCTAACTTCTGGAGGCAGTCAAAATGAGCCTTAGAATTCTTCCCTACCTTATTCCTGTGCTGAGATACAGGCTGCTCCAACCTGCTGTAAAATGCTTGATTTCGAGAGTGAGCGAAACTAATGAAAACATTGTTGGGGTAAAACCTAAAGGGAAAGACCTAGCACCAAATCCAATTTGCCATCTGATCTAACTTCTGGAGGCAGTCAAAATGATCCTTAGAATTCTTCCCTACCTTATTCCTGTGCTGAGATACAGGCTGCTCCAACCTGCTGTAAAATGCTTGATTTCGAGAGTGAGCGAAACTAATGAAAACATTGTTGGGGTAAAACCTAAAGGGAAAGACCTAGCACCAAATCCAATTTGCCATCTGATCTAACTTCTGGAGGCAGTCAAAATGAGCCTTAGAATTCTTCCCTACCTTATTCCTGTGCTGAGATACAGGCTGCTCCAACCTGCTGTAAAATGCTTGATTTCGAGAGTGAGCGAAACTAATGAAAACATTGTTGGGGTAAAACCTAAAGGGAAAGACCTAGCACCAAATCCAATTTGCCATCTGATCTAACTTCTGGAGGCAGTCAAAATGATCCTTAGAATTCTTCCCTACCTTATTCCTGTGCTGAGATACAGGCTGCTCCAACCTGCTGTAAAATGCTTGATTTCGAGAGTGAGCGAAACTAATGAAAACATTGTTGGGGTAAAACCTAAAGGGAAAGACCTAGCACCAAATCCAATTTGCCATCTGATCTAACTTCTGGAGGCAGTCAAAATGAGCCTTAGAATTCTTCCCTACCTTATTCCTGTGCTGAGATACAGGCTGCTCCAACCTGCTGTAAAATGCTTGCTTTCGAGAGTGAGCGAAACTAATGAAAACATTGTTGGGGTAAAACCTAAAGGGAAAGACCTAGCACCAAATCCAATTTGCCATCTGATCTAACTTCTGGAGGCAGTCAAAATGAGCCTTAGAATTCTTCCCTACCTTATTCCTGTGCTGAGATACAGGCTGCTCCAACCTGCTGTAAAATGCTTGATTTTGAGAGTGAGCGAAACTAATGAAAACATTGTTGGGGTAAAACCTAAAGGGAAAGACCTAGCACCAAATCCAATTTGCCATCTGATCTAACTTCTGGAGGCAGTCAAAATGATCCTTAGAATTCTTCCCTACCTTATTCCTGTGCTGAGATACAGGCTGCTCCAACCTGCTGTAAAATGCTTGATTTCGAGAGTGAGCGAAACTAATGAAAACATTGTTGGGGTAAAACCTAAAGGGAAAGACCTAGCACCAAATCCAATTTGCCATCTGATCTAACTTCTGGAGGCAGTCAAAATGAGCCTTAGAATTCTTCCCTACCTTATTCCTGTGCTGAGATACAGGCTGCTCCAACCTGCTGTAAAATGCTTGATTTCGAGAGTGAGCGAAACTAATGAAAACATTGTTGGGGTAAAACCTAAAGGGAAAGACCTAGCACCAAATCCAATTTGCCATCTGATCTAACTTCTGGAGGCAGTCAAAATGATCCTTAGAATTCTTCCCTACCTTATTCCTGTGCTGAGATACAGGCTGCTCCAACCTGCTGTAAAATGCTTGATTTCGAGAGTGAGCGAAACTAATGAAAACATTGTTGGGGTAAAACCTAAAGGGAAAGACCTAGCACCAAATCCAATTTGCCATCTGATCTAACTTCTGGAGGCAGTCAAAATGATCCTTAGAATTCTTCCCTACCTTATTCCTGTGCTGAGATACAGGCTGCTCCAACCTGCTGTAAAATGCTTGATTTCGAGAGTGAGCGAAACTAATGAAAACATTGTTGGGGTAAAACCTAAAGGGAAAGACCTAGCACCAAATCCAATTTGCCATCTGATCTAACTTCTGGAGGCAGTCAAAATGATCCTCAGAATTCTTCCCTACCTTATTCCTGTGCTGAGATACAGGCTGCTCCAACCTGCTGTAAAATGCTTGATTTCGAGAGTGAGCGAAACTAATGAAAACATTGTTGGGGTAAAACCTAAAGGGAAAGACCTAGCACCAAATCCAATTTGCCATCTGATCTAACTTCTGGAGGCAGTCAAAATGATCCTTAGAATTCTTCCCTACCTTATTCCTGTGCTGAGATACAGGCTGCTCCAACCTGCTGTAAAATGCTTGATTTCGAGAGTGAGCGAAACTAATGAAAACATTGTTGGGGTAAAACCTAAAGGGAAAGACCTAGCACCAAATCCAATTTGCCATCTGATCTAACTTCTGGAGGCAGTCAAAATGAGCCTTAGAATTCTTCCCTACCTTATTCCTGTGCTGAGATACAGGCTGCTCCAACCTGCTGTAAAATGCTTGCTTTCGAGAGTGAGCGAAACTAATGAAAACATTGTTGGGGTAAAACCTAAAGGGAAAGACCTAGCACCAAATCCAATTTGCCATCTGATCTAACTTCTGGAGGCAGTCAAAATGATCCTCAGAATTCTTCCCTACCTTATTCCTGTGCTGAGATACAGGCTGCTCCAACCTGCTGTAAAATGCTTGATTTCGAGAGTGAGCGAAACTAATGAAAACATTGTTGGGGTAAAACCTAAAGGGAAAGACCTAGCACCAAATCCAATTTGCCATCTGATCTAACTTCTGGAGGCAGTCAAAATGATCCTTAGAATTCTTCCCTACCTTATTCCTGTGCTGAGATACAGGCTGCTCCAACCTGCTGTAAAATGCTTGATTTCGAGAGTGAGCGAAACTAATGAAAACATTGTTGGGGTAAAACCTAAAGGGAAAGACCTAGCACCAAATCCAATTTGCCATCTGAGCTAACTTCTGGAGGCAGTCAAAATGATCCTTAGAATTCTTCCCTACCTTATTCCTGTGCTGAGATACAGGCTGCTCCAACCTGCTGTAAAATGCTTGATTTCGAGAGTGAGCGAAACTAATGAAAACATTGTTGGGGTAAAACCTAAAGGGAAAGACCTAGCACCAAATCCAATTTGCCATCTGATCTAACTTCTGGAGGCAGTCAAAATGAGCCTTAGAATTCTTCCCTACCTTATTCCTGTGCTGAGATACAGGCTGCTCCAACCTGCTGTAAAATGCTTGATTTCGAGAGTGAGCGAAACTAATGAAAACATTGTTGGGGTAAAACCTAAAGGGAAAGACCTAGCACCAAATCCAATTTGCCATCTGATCTAACTTCTGGAGGCAGTCAAAATGATCCTCAGAATTCCTCCCTACCTTATTCCTGTGCTGAGATACAGGCTGCTCCAACCTGCTGTAAAATGCTTGATTTCGAGAGTGAGCGAAACTAATGAAAACATTGTTGGGGTAAAACCTAAAGGGAAAGACCTAGCACCAAATCCAATTTGCCATCTGATCTAACTTCTGGAGGCAGTCAAAATGATCCTTAGAATTCTTCCCTACCTTATTCCTGTGCTGAGATACAGGCTGCTCCAACCTGCTGTAAAATGCTTGATTTCGAGAGTGAGCGAAACTAATGAAAACATTGTTGGGGTAAAACCTAAAGGGAAAGACCTAGCACCAAATCCAATTTGCCATCTGAGCTAACTTCTGGAGGCAGTCAAAATGATCCTTAGAATTCTTCCCTACCTTATTCCTGTGCTGAGATACAGGCTGCTCCAACCTGCTGTAAAATGCTTGATTTCGAGAGTGAGCGAAACTAATGAAAACATTGTTGGGGTAAAACCTAAAGGGAAAGACCTAGCACCAAATCCAATTTGCCATCTGATCTAACTTCTGGAGGCAGTCAAAATGAGCCTTAGAATTCTTCCCTACCTTATTCCTGTGCTGAGATACAGGCTGCTCCAACCTGCTGTAAAATGCTTGATTTCGAGAGTGAGCGAAACTAATGAAAACATTGTTGGGGTAAAACCTAAAGGGAAAGACCTAGCACCAAATCCAATTTGCCATCTGATCTAACTTCTGGAGGCAGTCAAAATGAGCCTTAGAATTCTTCCCTACCTTATTCCTGTGCTGAGATACAGGCTGCTCCAACCTGCTGTAAAATGCTTGATTTCGAGAGTGAGCGAAACTAATGAAAACATTGTTGGGGTAAAACCTAAAGGGAAAGACCTAGCACCAAATCCAATTTGCCATCTGATCTAACTTCTGGAGGCAGTCAAAATGAGCCTTAGAATTCTTCCCTACCTTATTCCTGTGCTGAGATACAGGCTGCTCCAACCTGCTGTAAAATGCTTGATTTCGAGAGTGAGCGAAACTAATGAAAACATTGTTGGGGTAAAACCTAAAGGGAAAGACCTAGCACCAAATCCAATTTGCCATCTGATCTAACTTCTGGAGGCAGTCAAAATGAGCCTTAGAATTCTTCCCTACCTTATTCCTGTGCTGAGATACAGGCTGCTCCAACCTGCTGTAAAATGCTTGATTTCGAGAGTGAGCGAAACTAATGAAAACATTGTTGGGGTAAAACCTAAAGGGAAAGACCTAGCACCAAATCCAATTTGCCATCTGATCTAACTTCTGGAGGCAGTCAAAATGATCCTTAGAATTCTTCCCTACCTTATTCCTGTGCTGAGATACAGGCTGCTCCAACCTGCTGTAAAATGCTTGATTTCGAGAGTGAGCGAAACTAATGAAAACATTGTTGGGGTAAAACCTAAAGGGAAAGACCTAGCACCAAATCCAATTTGCCATCTGATCTAACTTCTGGAGGCAGTCAAAATGAGCCTTAGAATTCTTCCCTACCTTATTCCTGTGCTGAGATACAGGCTGCTCCAACCTGCTGTAAAATGCTTGATTTCGAGAGTGAGCGAAACTAATGAAAACATTGTTGGGGTAAAACCTGAAGGGAAAGACCTAGCACCAAATCCAATTTGCCATCTGATCTAACTTCTGGAGGCAGTCAAAATGATCCTCAGAATTCTTCCCTACCTTATTCCTGTGCTGAGATACAGGCTGCTCCAACCTGCTGTAAAATGCTTGATTTCGAGAGTGAGCGAAACTAATGAAAACATTGTTGGGGTAAAACCTAAAGGGAAAGACCTAGCACCAAATCCAATTTGCCATCTGATCTAACTTCTGGAGGCAGTCAAAATGATCCTTAGAATTCTTCCCTACCTTATTCCTGTGCTGAGATACAGGCTGCTCCAACCTGCTGTAAAATGCTTGATTTCGAGAGTGAGCGAAACTAATGAAAACATTGTTGGGGTAAAACCTAAAGGGAAAGACCTAGCACCAAATCCAATTTGCCATCTGAGCTAACTTCTGGAGGCAGTCAAAATGATCCTTAGAATTCTTCCCTACCTTATTCCTGTGCTGAGATACAGGCTGCTCCAACCTGCTGTAAAATGCTTGATTTCGAGAGTGAGCGAAACTAATGAAAACATTGTTGGGGTAAAACCTAAAGGGAAAGACCTAGCACCAAATCCAATTTGCCATCTGATCTAACTTCTGGAGGCAGTCAAAATGAGCCTTAGAATTCTTCCCTACCTTATTCCTGTGCTGAGATACAGGCTGCTCCAACCTGCTGTAAAATGCTTGATTTCGAGAGTGAGCGAAACTAATGAAAACATTGTTGGGGTAAAACCTAAAGGGAAAGACCTAGCACCAAATCCAATTTGCCATCTGATCTAACTTCTGGAGGCAGTCAAAATGATCCTCAGAATTCCTCCCTACCTTATTCCTGTGCTGAGATACAGGCTGCTCCAACCTGCTGTAAAATGCTTGATTTCGAGAGTGAGCGAAACTAATGAAAACATTGTTGGGGTAAAACCTAAAGGGAAAGACCTAGCACCAAATCCAATTTGCCATCTGATCTAACTTCTGGAGGCAGTCAAAATGATCCTTAGAATTCTTCCCTACCTTATTCCTGTGCTGAGATACAGGCTGCTCCAACCTGCTGTAAAATGCTTGATTTCGAGAGTGAGCGAAACTAATGAAAACATTGTTGGGGTAAAACCTAAAGGGAAAGACCTAGCACCAAATCCAATTTGCCATCTGAGCTAACTTCTGGAGGCAGTCAAAATGATCCTTAGAATTCTTCCCTACCTTATTCCTGTGCTGAGATACAGGCTGCTCCAACCTGCTGTAAAATGCTTGATTTCGAGAGTGAGCGAAACTAATGAAAACATTGTTGGGGTAAAACCTAAAGGGAAAGACCTAGCACCAAATCCAATTTGCCATCTGATCTAACTTCTGGAGGCAGTCAAAATGAGCCTTAGAATTCTTCCCTACCTTATTCCTGTGCTGAGATACAGGCTGCTCCAACCTGCTGTAAAATGCTTGATTTCGAGAGTGAGCGAAACTAATGAAAACATTGTTGGGGTAAAACCTAAAGGGAAAGACCTAGCACCAAATCCAATTTGCCATCTGATCTAACTTCTGGAGGCAGTCAAAATGAGCCTTAGAATTCTTCCCTACCTTATTCCTGTGCTGAGATACAGGCTGCTCCAACCTGCTGTAAAATGCTTGATTTCGAGAGTGAGCGAAACTAATGAAAACATTGTTGGGGTAAAACCTAAAGGGAAAGACCTAGCACCAAATCCAATTTGCCATCTGATCTAACTTCTGGAGGCAGTCAAAATGAGCCTTAGAATTCTTCCCTACCTTATTCCTGTGCTGAGATACAGGCTGCTCCAACCTGCTGTAAAATGCTTGCTTTCGAGAGTGAGCGAAACTAATGAAAACATTGTTGGGGTAAAACCTAAAGGGAAAGACCTAGCACCAAATCCAATTTGCCATCTGATCTAACTTCTGGAGGCAGTCAAAATGAGCCTTAGAATTCTTCCCTACCTTATTCCTGTGCTGAGATACAGGCTGCTCCAACCTGCTGTAAAATGCTTGATTTTGAGAGTGAGCGAAACTAATGAAAACATTGTTGGGGTAAAACCTAAAGGGAAAGACCTAGCACCAAATCCAATTTGCCATCTGATCTAACTTCTGGAGGCAGTCAAAATGATCCTTAGAATTCTTCCCTACCTTATTCCTGTGCTGAGATACAGGCTGCTCCAACCTGCTGTAAAATGCTTGATTTCGAGAGTGAGCGAAACTAATGAAAACATTGTTGGGGTAAAACCTAAAGGGAAAGACCTAGCACCAAATCCAATTTGCCATCTGATCTAACTTCTGGAGGCAGTCAAAATGATCCTCAGAATTCTTCCCTACCTTATTCCTGTGCTGAGATACAGGCTGCTCCAACCTGCTGTAAAATGCTTGATTTCGAGAGTGAGCGAAACTAATGAAAACATTGTTGGGGTAAAACCTAAAGGGAAAGACCTAGCACCAAATCCAATTTGCCATCTGATCTAACTTCTGGAGGCAGTCAAAATGAGCCTTAGAATTCTTCCCTACCTTATTCCTGTGCTGAGATACAGGCTGCTCCAACCTGCTGTAAAATGCTTGATTTCGAGAGTGAGCGAAACTAATGAAAACATTGTTGGGGTAAAACCTAAAGGGAAAGACCTAGCACCAAATCCAATTTGCCATCTGATCTAACTTCTGGAGGCAGTCAAAATGATCCTTAGAATTCTTCCCTACCTTATTCCTGTGCTGAGATACAGGCTGCTCCAACCTGCTGTAAAATGCTTGATTTCGAGAGTGAGCGAAACTAATGAAAACATTGTTGGGGTAAAACCTAAAGGGAAAGACCTAGCACCAAATCCAATTTGCCATCTGATCTAACTTCTGGAGGCAGTCAAAATGAGCCTTAGAATTCTTCCCTACCTTATTCCTGTGCTGAGATACAGGCTGCTCCAACCTGCTGTAAAATGCTTGATTTCGAGAGTGAGCGAAACTAATGAAAACATTGTTGGGGTAAAACCTAAAGGGAAAGACCTAGCACCAAATCCAATTTGCCATCTGATCTAACTTCTGGAGGCAGTCAAAATGAGCCTTAGAATTCTTCCCTACCTTATTCCTGTGCTGAGATACAGGCTGCTCCAACCTGCTGTAAAATGCTTGATTTCGAGAGTGAGCGAAACTAATGAAAACATTGTTGGGGTAAAACCTAAAGGGAAAGACCTAGCACCAAATCCAATTTGCCATCTGATCTAACTTCTGGAGGCAGTCAAAATGATCCTTAGAATTCTTCCCTACCTTATTCCTGTGCTGAGATACAGGCTGCTCCAACCTGCTGTAAAATGCTTGATTTCGAGAGTGAGCGAAACTAATGAAAACATTGTTGGGGTAAAACCTAAAGGGAAAGACCTAGCACCAAATCCAATTTGCCATCTGATCTAACTTCTGGAGGCAGTCAAAATGAGCCTTAGAATTCTTCCCTACCTTATTCCTGTGCTGAGATACAGGCTGCTCCAACCTGCTGTAAAATGCTTGATTTCGAGAGTGAGCGAAACTAATGAAAACATTGTTGGGGTAAAACCTAAAGGGAAAGACCTAGCACCAAATCCAATTTGCCATCTGATCTAACTTCTGGAGGCAGTCAAAATGATCCTCAGAATTCCTCCCTACCTTATTCCTGTGCTGAGATACAGGCTGCTCCAACCTGCTGTAAAATGCTTGATTTCGAGAGTGAGCGAAACTAATGAAAACATTGTTGGGGTAAAACCTAAAGGGAAAGACCTAGCACCAAATCCAATTTGCCATCTGATCTAACTTCTGGAGGCAGTCAAAATGATCCTTAGAATTCTTCCCTACCTTATTCCTGTGCTGAGATACAGGCTGCTCCAACCTGCTGTAAAATGCTTGATTTCGAGAGTGAGCGAAACTAATGAAAACATTGTTGGGGTAAAACCTAAAGGGAAAGACCTAGCACCAAATCCAATTTGCCATCTGAGCTAACTTCTGGAGGCAGTCAAAATGATCCTTAGAATTCTTCCCTACCTTATTCCTGTGCTGAGATACAGGCTGCTCCAACCTGCTGTAAAATGCTTGATTTCGAGAGTGAGCGAAACTAATGAAAACATTGTTGGGGTAAAACCTAAAGGGAAAGACCTAGCACCAAATCCAATTTGCCATCTGATCTAACTTCTGGAGGCAGTCAAAATGAGCCTTAGAATTCTTCCCTACCTTATTCCTGTGCTGAGATACAGGCTGCTCCAACCTGCTGTAAAATGCTTGATTTCGAGAGTGAGCGAAACTAATGAAAACATTGTTGGGGTAAAACCTAAAGGGAAAGACCTAGCACCAAATCCAATTTGCCATCTGATCTAACTTCTGGAGGCAGTCAAAATGAGCCTTAGAATTCTTCCCTACCTTATTCCTGTGCTGAGATACAGGCTGCTCCAACCTGCTGTAAAATGCTTGATTTCGAGAGTGAGCGAAACTAATGAAAACATTGTTGGGGTAAAACCTAAAGGGAAAGACCTAGCACCAAATCCAATTTGCCATCTGATCTAACTTCTGGAGGCAGTCAAAATGAGCCTTAGAATTCTTCCCTACCTTATTCCTGTGCTGAGATACAGGCTGCTCCAACCTGCTGTAAAATGCTTGCTTTCGAGAGTGAGCGAAACTAATGAAAACATTGTTGGGGTAAAACCTAAAGGGAAAGACCTAGCACCAAATCCAATTTGCCATCTGATCTAACTTCTGGAGGCAGTCAAAATGAGCCTTAGAATTCTTCCCTACCTTATTCCTGTGCTGAGATACAGGCTGCTCCAACCTGCTGTAAAATGCTTGATTTTGAGAGTGAGCGAAACTAATGAAAACATTGTTGGGGTAAAACCTAAAGGGAAAGACCTAGCACCAAATCCAATTTGCCATCTGATCTAACTTCTGGAGGCAGTCAAAATGATCCTTAGAATTCTTCCCTACCTTATTCCTGTGCTGAGATACAGGCTGCTCCAACCTGCTGTAAAATGCTTGATTTCGAGAGTGAGCGAAACTAATGAAAACATTGTTGGGGTAAAACCTAAAGGGAAAGACCTAGCACCAAATCCAATTTGCCACCTGATCTAACTTCTGGAGGCAGTCAAAATGATCCTCAGAATTCTTCCCTACCTTATTCCTGTGCTGAGATACAGGCTGCTCCAACCTGCTGTAAAATGCTTGATTTCGAGAGTGAGCGAAACTAATGAAAACATTGTTGGGGTAAAACCTAAAGGGAAAGACCTAGCACCAAATCCAATTTGCCATCTGATCTAACTTCTGGAGGCAGTCAAAATGAGCCTTAGAATTCTTCCCTACCTTATTCCTGTGCTGAGATACAGGCTGCTCCAACCTGCTGTAAAATGCTTGATTTCGAGAGTGAGCGAAACTAATGAAAACATTGTTGGGGTAAAACCTAAAGGGAAAGACCTAGCACCAAAATCCAATTTGCCATCTGATCTAACTTCTGGAGGCAGTCAAAATGATCCTTAGAATTCTTCCCTACCTTATTCCTGTGCTGAGATACAGGCTGCTCCAACCTGCTGTAAAATGCTTGATTTCGAGAGTGAGCGAAACTAATGAAAACATTGTTGGGGTAAAACCTAAAGGGAAAGACCTAGCACCAAATCCAATTTGCCATCTGATCTAACTTCTGGAGGCAGTCAAAATGAGCCTTAGAATTCTTCCCTACCTTATTCCTGTGCTGAGATACAGGCTGCTCCAACCTGCTGTAAAATGCTTGATTTCGAGAGTGAGCGAAACTAATGAAAACATTGTTGGGGTAAAACCTAAAGGGAAAGACCTAGCACCAAATCCAATTTGCCATCTGATCTAACTTCTGGAGGCAGTCAAAATGAGCCTTTGAATTCTTCCCTACCTTATTCCTGTGCTGAGATACAGGCTGCTCCAACCTGCTGTAAAATGCTTGATTTCGAGAGTGAGCGAAACTAATGAAAACATTGTTGGGGTAAAACCTAAAGGGAAAGACCTAGCACCAAATCCAATTTGCCATCTGATCTAACTTCTGGAGGCAGTCAAAATGAGCCTTAGAATTCTTCCCTACCTTATTCCTGTGCTGAGATACAGGCTGCTCCAACCTGCTGTAAAATGCTTGATTTCGAGAGTGAGCGAAACTAATGAAAACATTGTTGGGGTAAAACCTAAAGGGAAAGACCTAGCACCAAATCCAATTTGCCATCTGATCTAACTTCTGGAGGCAGTCAAAATGAGCCTTAGAATTCTTCCCTACCTTATTCCTGTGCTGAGATACAGGCTGCTCCAACCTGCTGTAAAATGCTTGATTTCGAGAGTGAGCGAAACTAATGAAAACATTGTTGGGTAAAACCTAAAGGGAAAGACCTAGCACCAAATCAATTTGCCATCTGATCTAACTTCTGGAGCAGTCAAAATGATCCTTAGAATTCTTCCCTACCTTATTCCTGTGCTGAGATACAGGCTGCTCCAACCTGCTGTAAAATGCTTGATTTCGAGAGTGAGCGAAACTAATGAAAACATTGTTGGGGTAAAACCTAAAGGGAAAGACCTAGCACCAAATCCAATTTGCCATCTGATCTAACTTCTGGAGGCAGTCAAAATGATCCTTAGAATTCTTCCCTACCTTATTCCTGTGCTGAGATACAGGCTGCTCCAACCTGCTGTAAAATGCTTGATTTCGAGAGTGAGCGAAACTAATGAAAACATTGTTGGGGTAAAACCTAAAGGGAAAGACCTAGCACCAAATCCAATTTGCCATCTGATCTAACTTCTGGAGGCAGTCAAAATGAGCCTTAGAATTCTTCCCTACCTTATTCCTGTGCTGAGATACAGGCTGCTCCAACCTGCTGTAAAATGCTTGATTTCGAGAGTGAGCGAAACTAATGAAAACATTGTTGGGGTAAAACCTAAAGGGAAAGACCTAGCACCAAATCCAATTTGCCATCTGATCTAACTTCTGGAGGCAGTCAAAATGATCCTTAGAATTCTTCCCTACCTTATTCCTGTGCTGAGATACAGGCTGCTCCAACCTGCTGTAAAATGCTTGATTTCGAGAGTGAGCGAAACTAATGAAAACATTGTTGGGGTAAAACCTAAAGGGAAAGACCTAGCACCAAATCCAATTTGCCATCTGATCTAACTTCTGGAGGCAGTCAAAATGAGCCTTAGAATTCTTCCCTACCTTATTCCTGTGCTGAGATACAGGCTGCTCCAACCTGCTGTAAAATGCTTGATTTCGAGAGTGAGCGAAACTAATGAAAACATTGTTGGGGTAAAACCTAAAGGGAAAGACCTAGCACAAATCCAATTTGCCATCTGATCTAACTTCTGGAGGCAGTCAAAATGATCCTTAGAATTCTTCCCTACCTTATTCCTGTGCTGAGATACAGGCTGCTCCAACCTGCTGTAAAATGCTTGATTTCGAGAGTGAGCGAAACTAATGAAAAACATTGTTGGGGTAAAACCTAAAGGGAAAGACCTAGCACCAAATCCAATTTGCCATCTGATCTAACTTCTGGAGGCAGTCAAAATGAGCCTTAGAATTCTTCCCTACCTTATTCCTGTGCTGAGATACAGGCTGCTCCAACCTGCTGTAAAATGCTTGATTTCGAGAGTGAGCGAAACTAATGAAAACATTGTTGGGGTAAAACCTAAAGGGAAAGACCTAGCACCAAATCCAATTTGCCATCTGATCTAACTTCTGGAGGCAGTCAAAATGATCCTTAGAATTCTTCCCTACCTTATTCCTGTGCTGAGATACAGGCTGCTCCAACCTGCTGTAAAATGCTTGATTTCGAGAGTGAGCGAAACTAATGAAAACATTGTTGGGGTAAAACCTAAAGGGAAAGACCTAGCACCAAATCCAATTTGCCATCTGATCTAACTTCTGGAGGCAGTCAAAATGATCCTTAGAATTCTTCCCTACCTTATTCCTGTGCTGAGATACAGGCTGCTCCAACCTGCTGTAAAATGCTTGATTTCGAGAGTGAGCGAAACTAATGAAAACATTGTTGGGGTAAAACCTAAAGGGAAAGACCTAGCACCAAATCCAATTTGCCATCTGATCTAACTTCTGGAGGCAGTCAAAATGAGCCTTAGAATTCTTCCCTACCTTATTCCTGTGCTGAGATACAGGCTGCTCCAGCCTGCTGTAAAATGCTTGATTTCGAGAGTGAGCGAAACTAATGAAAACATTGTTGGGGTAAAACCTAAAGGGAAAGACCTAGCACCAAATCCAATTTGCCATCTGATCTAACTTCTGGAGGCAGTCAAAATGAGCCTTAGAATTCTTCCCTACCTTATTCCTGTGCTGAGATACAGGCTGCTCCAACCTGCTGTAAAATGCTTGATTTCGAGAGTGAGCGAAACTAATGAAAACATTGTTGGGGTAAAACCTAAAGGGAAAGGACCTAGCACCAAATCCAATTTGCCATCTGATCTAACTTCTGGAGGCAGTCAAAATGAGCCTTAGAATTCTTCCCTACCTTATTCCTGTGCTGAGATACAGGCTGCTCCAACCTGCTGTAAAATGCTTGATTTCGAGAGTGAGCGAAACTAATGAAAACATTGTTGGGGGTAAAAACTAAAGGGAAAGACCTAGCACCAAATCCAATTTGCCATCTGATCTAACTTCTGGAGGCAGTCAAAATGAGCCTTAGAATTCTTCCCTACCTTATTCCTGTGCTGAGATACAGGCTGCTCCAACCTGCTGTAAAATGCTTGATTTTCGAGAGTGAGCGAAACTAATGAAAACATTGTTGGGGTAAAACCTAAAGGGAAAGACCTAGCACCAAATCCAATTTGCCATCTGAGCTAACTTCTGGAGGCAGTCAAAATGATCCTTAGAATTCTTCCCTACCTTATTCCTGTGCCGAGATACAGGCTGCTCCAACCTGCTGTAAAATGCTTGATTTCGAGAGTGAGCGAAACTAATGAAAACATTGTTGGGGTAAAACCTAAAGGGAAAGACCTAGCACCAAATCCAATTTGCCATCTGATCTAACTTCTGGAGGCAGTCAAAATGAGCCTTAGAATTCTTCCCTACCTTATTCCTGTGCTGAGATACAGGCTGCTCCAACCTGCTGTAAAATGCTTGATTTCGAGAGTGAGCGAAACTAATGAAAACATTGTTGGGGTAAAACCTAAAGGGAAAGACCTAGCACCAAATCCAATTTGCCATCTGATCTAACTTCTGGAGGCAGTCAAAATGAGCCTTAGAATTCTTCCCTACCTTATTCCTGTGCTGAGATACAGGCTGCTCCAACCTGCCTGTAAAATGCTTGATTTCGAGAGTGAGCGAAACTAATGAAAACATTGTTGGGGTAAAACCTAAAGGGAAAGACCTAGCACCAAATCCAATTTGCCATCTGATCTAACTTCTGGAGGCAGTCAAAATGAGCCTTAGAATTCTTCCCTACCTTATTCCTGTGCTGAGATACAGGCTGCTCCAACCTGCTGTAAAATGCTTGATTTCGAGAGTGAGCGAAACTAATGAAAACATTGTTGGGGTAAAACCTAAAGGGAAAGACCTAGCACCAAATCCAATTTGCCATCTGATCTAACTTCTGGAGGCAGTCAAAATGAGCCTTAGAATTCTTCCCTACCTTATTCCTGTGCTGAGATACAGGCTGCTCCAACCTGCTGTAAAATGCTTGATTTCGAGAGTGAGCGAAACTAATGAAAACATTGTTGGGGTAAAACCTAAAGGGAAAGACCTAGCACCAAATCCAATTTGCCATCTGATCTAACTTCTGGAGGCAGTCAAAATGAGCCTTAGAATTCTTCCCTACCTTATTCCTGTGCTGAGATACAGGCTGCTCCAACCTGCTGTAAAATGCTTGATTTCGAGAGTGAGCGAAACTAATGAAAACATTGTTGGGGTAAAACCTAAAGGGAAAGACCTAGCACCAAATCCAATTTGCCATCTGATCTAACTTCTGAGGCAGTCAAAATGAGCCTTAGAATTCTTCCCTACCTTATTCCTGTGCTGAGATACAGGCTGCTCCAACCTGCTGTAAAATGCTTGATTTCGAGAGTGAGCGAAACTAATGAAAACATTGTTGGGGTAAAACCTAAAGGGAAAGACCTAGCACCAAATCCAATTTGCCATCTGATCTAACTTCTGGAGGCAGTCAAAATGAGCCTTAGAATTCTTCCCCTACCTTATTCCTGTGCTGAGATACAGGCTGCTCCAACCTGCTGTAAAATGCTTGATTTCGAGAGTGAGCGAAACTAATGAAAACATTGTTGGGGTAAAACCTAAAGGGAAAGACCTAGCACCAAATCCAATTTGCCATCTGATCTAACTTCTGGAGGCAGTCAAAATGAGCCTTAGAATTCTTCCCTACCTTATTCCTGTGCTGAGATACAGGCTGCTCCAACCTGCTGTAAAATGCTTGATTTCGAGAGTGAGCGAAACTAATGAAAACATTGTTGGGGTAAAACCTAAAGGGAAAGACCTAGCACCAAATCCAATTTGCCATCTGATCTAACTTCTGGAGGCAGTCAAAATGAGCCTTAGAATTCTTCCCTACCTTATTCCTGTGCTGAGATACAGGCTGCTCCAACCTGCTGTAAAATGCTTGATTTCGAGAGTGAGCGAAACTAATGAAAACATTGTTGGGGTAAAACCTAAAGGGAAAGACCTAGCACCAAATCCAATTTGCCATCTGATCTAACTTCTGGAGGCAGTCAAAATGAGCCTTAGAATTCTTCCCTACCTTATTCCTGTGCTGAGATACAGGCTGCTCCAACCTGCTGTAAAATGCTTGATTTCGAGAGTGAGCGAAACTAATGAAAACATTGTTGGGGTAAAACCTAAAAGGGAAAGACCTAGCACCAAATCCAATTTGCCATCTGATCTAAACTTCTGGAGGCAGTCAAAAATGAGCCTTTGAATTCTTCCCCTACCTTATTCCTGTGCTGAGATACAGGCTGCTCCAACCTGCTGTAAAATGCTTGATTTCGAGAGTGAGCGAAACTAATGAAAACATTGTTGGGGTAAAACCTAAAGGAAAGACCTAGCACCAAATCCAATTTGCCATCTGATCTAACTTCTGGAGGCAGTCAAAATGAGCCTTAGAATTCTTCCCTACCTTATTCCTGTGCTGAGATACAGGCTGCTCCAACCTGCTGTAAAATGCTTGATTTCGAGAGTGAGCGAAACTAATGAAAAACATTGTTGGGGTAAAACCTAAAGGGAAAGACCTAGCACCAAATCCAATGTGCCATCTGATCTAACTTCTGGAGGCAGTCAAAATGAGCCTTAGAATTCTTCCCTACCTTATTCCTGTGCTGAGATACAGGCTGCTCCAACCTGCTGTAAAATGCTTGATTTCGAGAGTGAGCGAAACTAATGAAAACATTGTTGGGGTAAAACCTAAAGGGAAAGACCTAGCACCAAATCCAATTTGCCATCTGATCTAACTTCTGGAGGCAGTCAAAATGAGCCTTAGAATTCTTCCCTACCTTATTCCTGTGCTGAGATACAGGCTGCTCCAACCTGCTGTAAAATGCTTGATTTCGAG
>NW_027143424.1:0-61518 GCF_026170545.1 Melanerpes formicivorus | reverse complement strand
GGCAAATTGGATTTGGTGCTAGGTCTTTCCCTTTAGGTTTTACCCCAACAATGTTTTCATTAGTTTCGCTCACTCTCGAAATCAAGCATTTTACAGCAGGTTGGAGCAGCCTGTATCTCAGCACAGGAATAAGGTAGGGAAGAATTCTAAGGATCATTTTGACTGCCTCCAGAAGTTAGATCAGATGGCAAATTGGATTTGGTGCTAGGTCTTTCCCTTTAGGTTTTACCCCAACAATGTTTTCATTAGTTTCCGCTCACTCTCGAAATCAAGCATTTTACAGCAGGTTGGAGCAGCCTGTATCTCAGCACAGGAATAAGGTAGGGAAGAATTCAAATACTCATTTTGACTGCCTCCAGAAGTTAGATCAGATGGCAAATTGGATTTGGTGCTAGGTCTTTCCCTTTAGGTTTTACCCCAACAATGTTTTCATTAGTTTCGCTCACTCTCGAAATCAAGCATTTTACAGCAGGTTGGAGCAAGCCTGAATCTCAGCACAGGAATAAGGTAGGGAAGAATTCAAATACTCATTTTGACTGCCTCCAGAAGTTAGATCAGATGGCAAATTGGATTTGGTGGTAGGTCTTTCCCTTTAGGTTTTACCCCAACAATGGTTTCATTAGTTTCGCTCACTCTCGAAATCAAGCATTTTACAGCAGGTTGGAGCAGCCTGTATCTCAGCACAGGAATAAGGTAGGGAAGAATTCTAAGGATCATTTTGACTGCCTCCAGAAGTTAGATCAGATGGCAAATTGGATTTGGTGCTAGGTCTTTCCCTTTAGGTTTTACCCCAACAATGTTTTCATTAGTTTCGCTCACTCTCGAAATCAAGCATTTTACAGCAGGTTGGAGCAGCCTGTATCTCAGCACAGGAATAAGGTAGGGAAGAATTCAAATACTCATTTTGACTGCCTCCAGAAGTTAGATCAGATGGCAAATTGGATTTGGTGCTAGGTCTTTCCCTTTAGGTTTTACCCCAACAATGTTTTCATTAGTTTCGCTCACTCTCGAAATCAAGCATTTTACAGCAGGTTGGAGCAGCCTGTATCTCAGCACAGGAATAAGGTAGGGAAGAATTAAAATACTCATTTTGACTGCCTCCAGAAGTTAGATCAGATGGCAAATTGGATTTGGTGCTAGGTCTTTCCCTTTAGGTTTTACCCCAACAATGTTTTCATTAGTTTCGCTCACTCTCGAAATCAAGCATTTTACAGCAGGTTGGAGCAGCCTGTATCTCAGCACAGGAATAAGGTAGGGAAGAATTCTAAGGATCATTTTGACTGCCTCCAGAAGTTAGATCAGATGGCAAATTGGATTTGGTGCTAGGTCTTTCCCTTTAGGTTTTACCCCAACAATGTTTTCATTAGTTTCGCTCACTCTCGAAATCAAGCATTTTACAGCAGGTTGGAGCAGCCTGTATCTCAGCACAGGAATAAGGTAGGGAAGAATTCTAATACTCATTTTGACTGCCTCCAGAAGTTAGATCAGATGGCAAATTGGATTTGGTGCTAGGTCTTTCCCTTTAGGTTTTACCCCAACAATGTTTTCATTAGTTTCGCTCACTCTCGAAATCAAGCATTTTACAGCAGGTTGGAGCAGCCTGTATCTCAGCACAGGAATAAGGTAGGGAAGAATTCTAAGGATCATTTTGACTGCCTCCAGAAGTTAGATCAGATGGCAAATTGGATTTGGTGCTAGGTCTTTCCCTTTAGGTTTTACCCCAACAATGTTTTCATTAGTTTCGCTCACTCTCGAAATCAAGCATTTTACAGCAGGTTGGAGCAGCCTGTATCTCAGCACAGGAATAAGGTAGGGAAGAATTCAAATACTCATTTTGACTGCCTCCAGAAGTTAGATCAGATGGCAAATGGGATTTGGTGCTAGGTCTTTCCCTTTAGGTTTTACCCCAACAATGTTTTCATTAGTTTTGCTCACTCTCAAAATCAAGCATTTTACAGCAGGTTGGAGCAGCCTGTATCTCAGCACAGGAATAAGGTAGGGAAGAATTCTAAGGATCATTTTGACTGCCTCCAGAAGTTAGATCAGATGGCAAATTGGATTTGGTGCTAGGTCTTTCCCTTTAGGTTTTTACCCCAACAATGTTTTCATTAGTTTCGCTCACTCTCGAAATCAAGCATTTTACAGCAGGTTGGAGCAGCCTGTATCTCAGCACAGGAATAAGGTAGGGAAGAATTCTAAGGATCATTTTGACTGCCTCCAGAAGTTAGATCAGATGGCAAATTGGATTTGGTGCTAGGTCTTTCCCTTTAGGTTTTACCCCAACAATGTTTTCATTAGTTTTCGCTCACTCTCGAAATCAAGCATTTTACAGCAGGTTGGAGCAGCCTGTATCTCAGCACAGGAATAAGGTAGGGAAGAATTCAAATACTCATTTTGACTGCCTCCAGAAGTTAGATCAGATGGCAAATTGGATTTGGTGCTAGGTCTTTCCCTTTAGGTTTTACCCCAACAATGTTTTCATTAGTTTCGCTCACTCTCGAAATCAAGCATTTTACAGCAGGTTGGAGCAGCCTGTATCTCAGCACAGGAATAAGGTAGGGAAGAATTCAAATACTCATTTTGACTGCCAACAGAAGTTAGATTAGATGGCAAATTGGATTTGGTGCTAGGTCTTTCCCTTTAGGTTTTACCCCAACAATGTTTTCATTAGTTTCGCTCACTCTCGAAATCAAGCATTTTACAGCAGGTTGGAGCAGCCTGTATCTCAGCACAGGAATAAGGTAGGGAAGAATTCTAAGGATCATTTTGACTGCCTCCAGAAGTTAGATCAGATGGCAAATTGGATTTGGTGCTAGGTCTTTCCCTTTAGGTTTTACCCCAACAATGTTTTCATTAGTTTCGCTCACTCTCGAAATCAAGCATTTTACAGCAGGTTGGAGCAGCCTGTATCTCAGCACAGGAATAAGGTAGGGAAGAATTCAAATACTCATTTTGACTGCCTCCAGAAGTTAGATCAGATGGCAAATTGGATTTGGTGCTAGGTCTTTCCCTTTAGGTTTTACCCCAACAATGTTTTCATTAGTTTCGCTCACTCTCGAAATCAAGCATTTTACAGCAGGTTGGAGCAGCCTGTATCTCAGCACAGGAATAAGGTAGGGAAGAATTCAAATACTCATTTTGACTGCCTCCAGAAGTTAGATCAGATGGCAAATTGGATTTGGTGCTAGGTCTTTCCCTTTAGGTTTTACCCCAACAATGTTTTCATTAGTTTCGCTCACTCTCGAAATCAAGCATTTTACAGCAGGTTGGAGCAGCCTGTATCTCAGCACAGGAATAAGGTAGGGAAGAATTCTAAGGATCATTTTGACTGCCTCCAGAAGTTAGATCAGATGGCAAATTGGATTTGGTGCTAGGTCTTTCCCTTTAGGTTTTACCCCAACAATGTTTTCATTAGTTTCGCTCACTCTCGAAATCAAGCATTTTACAGCAGGTTGGAGCAGCCTGTATCTCAGCACAGGAATAAGGTAGGGAAGAATTCTAAGGATCATTTTGACTGCCTCCAGAAGTTAGATCAGATGGCAAATTGGATTTGGTGCTAGGTCTTTCCCTTTAGGTTTTACCCCAACAATGTTTTCATTAGTTTCGCTCACTCTCGAAATCAAGCATTTTACAGCAGGTTGGAGCAGCCTGTATCTCAGCACAGGAATAAGGTAGGGAAGAATTCTAAGGATCATTTTGACTGCCTCCAGAAGTTAGATCAGATGGCAAATTGGATTTGGTGCTAGGTCTTTCCCTTTAGGTTTTACCCCAACAATGTTTTCATTAGTTTCGCTCACTCTCGAAATCAAGCATTTTACAGCAGGTTGGAGCAGCCTGTATCTCAGCACAGGAATAAGGTAGGGAAGAATTCAAATACTCATTTTGACTGCCTCCAGAAGTTAGATCAGATGGCAAATTGGATTTGGTGCTAGGTCTTTCCCTTTAGGTTTTACCCCAACAATGTTTTCATTAGTTTCGCTCACTCTCGAAATCAAGCATTTTACAGCAGGTTGGAGCAGCCTGTATCTCAGCACAGGAATAAGGTAGGGAAGAATTCAAATACTCATTTTGACTGCCTCCAGAAGTTAGATCAGATGGCAAAATTGGATTTGGTGCTAGGTCTTTCCCTTTAGGTTTTACCCCAACAATGTTTTCATTAGTTTCGCTCACTCTCGAAATCAAGCATTTTACAGCAGGTTGGAGCAGCCTGTATCTCAGCACAGGAATAAGGTAGGGAAGAATTCTAAGGATCATTTTGACTGCCTCCAGAAGTTAGATCAGATGGCAAATTGGATTTGGT
The DNA here is from genome assembly GCF_026170545.1 of Melanerpes formicivorus. Classification (NCBI taxonomy): domain Eukaryota; kingdom Metazoa; phylum Chordata; class Aves; order Piciformes; family Picidae; genus Melanerpes; species Melanerpes formicivorus. The sequence goes on along the minus strand of NW_027143424.1, from coordinate 57,218 downwards.
GCTAGGTCTTTCCCTTTAGGTTTTACCCCAACAATGTTTTCATTAGTTTCGCTCACTCTCGAAATCAAGCATTTTACAGCAGGTTGGAGCAGCCTGTATCTCAGCACAGGAATAAGGTAGGGAAGAATTCAAATACTCATTTTGACTGCCTCCAGAAGTTAGATCAGATGGCAAATTGGATTTGGTGCTAGGTCTTTCCCTTTAGGTTTTACCCCAACAATGTTTTTCATTAGTTTCGCTCACTCTCGAAATCAAGCATTTTACAGCAGGTTGGAGCAGCCTGTATCTCAGCACAGGAATAAGGTAGGGAAGAATTCTAAGGATCATTTTGACTGCCTCCAGAAGTTAGATCAGATGGCAAATTGGATTTGGTGCTAGGTCTTTCCCTTTAGGTTTTACCCCAACAATGTTTTCATTAGTTTCGCTCACTCTCGAAATCAAGCATTTTACAGCAGGTTGGAGCAGCCTGTATCTCAGCACAGGAATAAGGTAGGGAAGAATTCAAATACTCATTTTGACTGCCTCCAGAAGTTAGATCAGATGGCAAATTGGATTTGGTGCTAGGTCTTTCCCTTTAGGTTTTACCCCAACAATGTTTTCATTAGTTTCGCTCACTCTCGAAATCAAGCATTTTACAGCAGGTTGGAGCAGCCTGTATCTCAGCACAGGAATAAGGTAGGGAAGAATTCAAATACTCATTTTGACTGCCTCCAGAAGTTAGATCAGATGGCAAATTGGATTTGGTGCTAGGTCTTTCCCTTTAGGTTTTACCCCAACAATGTTTTCATTAGTTTCGCTCACTCTCGAAATCAAGCATTTTACAGCAGGTTGGAGCAGCCTGTATCTCAGCACAGGAATAAGGTAGGGAAGAATTCAAATACTCATTTTGACTGCCTCCAGAAGTTAGATCAGATGGCAAATTGGATTTGGTGCTAGGTCTTTCCCTTTAGGTTTTACCCCAACAATGTTTTCATTAGTTTCGCTCACTCTCGAAATCAAGCATTTTACAGCAGGTTGGAGCAGCCTGTATCTCAGCACAGGAATAAGGTAGGGAAGAATTCTAAGGATCATTTTGACTGCCTCCAGAAGTTAGATCAGATGGCAAATTGGATTTGGTGCTAGGTCTTTCCCTTTAGGTTTTACCCCAACAATGGTTTCATTAGTTTCGCTCACTCTCGAAATCAAGCATTTTACAGCAGGTTGGAGCAGCCTGTATCTCAGCACAGGAATAAGGTAGGAAGAATTCAAATACTCATTTTGACTGCCTCCAGAAGTTAGATCAGATGGCAAATTGGATTTGGTGCTAGGTCTTTCCCTTTAGGTTTTACCCCAACAATGTTTTCATTAGTTTCGCTCACTCTCGAAATCAAGCATTTTACAGCAGGTTGGAGCAGCCTGTATCTCAGCACAGGAATAAGGTAGGGAAGAATTCAAATACTCATTTTGACTGCCTCCAGAAGTTAGATCAGATGGCAAATTGGATTTGGTGCTAGGTCTTTCCCTTTAGGTTTTACCCCAACAATGTTTTCATTAGTTTCGCTCACTCTCGAAATCAAGCATTTTACAGCAGGTTGGAGCAGCCTGTATCTCAGCACAGGAATAAGGTAGGGAAGAATTCAAATGCTCATTTTGACTGCCTCCAGAAGTTAGATCAGATGGCAAATTGGATTTGGTGCTAGGTCTTTCCCTTTAGGTTTTACCCCAACAATGTTTTCATTAGTTTCGCTCACTCTCGAAATCAAGCATTTTACAGCAGGTTGGAGCAGCCTGTATCTCAGCACAGGAATAAGGTAGGGAAGAATTCTAAGGATCATTTTGACTGCCTCCAGAAGTTAGATCAGATGGCAAATTGGATTTGGTGCTAGGTCTTTCCCTTTAGGTTTTACCCCAACAATGTTTTCATTAGTTTTCGCTCACTCTCGAAATCAAGCATTTTACAGCAGGTTGGAGCAGCCTGTATCTCAGCACAGGAATAAGGTAGGGAAGAATTCAAATACTCATTTTGACTGCCTCCAGAAGTTAGATCAGATGGCAAATTGGATTTGGTGCTAGGTCTTTCCCTTTAGGTTTTACCCCAACAATGTTTTCATTAGTTTCGCTCACTCTCGAAATCAAGCATTTTACAGCAGGTTGGAGCAGCCTGTATCTCAGCACAGGAATAAGGTAGAGAAGAATTCTAAGGATCATTTTGACTGCCTCCAGAAGTTAGATCAGATGGCAAATTGGATTTGGTGCTAGGTCTTTCCCTTTAGGTTTTACCCCAACAATGTTTTCATTAGTTTCGCTCACTCTCGAAATCAAGCATTTTACAGCAGGTTGGAGCAGCCTGTATCTCAGCACAGGAATAAGGTAGGGAAGAATTCTAAGGATCATTTTGACTGCCTCCAGAAGTTAGATCAGATGGCAAATTGGATTTGGTGCTAGGTCTTTCCCTTTAGGTTTTACCCCAACAATGTTTTCATTAGTTTCGCTCACTCTCGAAATCAAGCATTTTACAGCAGGTTGGAGCAGCCTGTATCTCAGCACAGGAATAAGGTAGGGAAGAATTCTAAGGATCATTTTGACTGCCTCCAGAAGTTAGATCAGATGGCAAATTGGATTTGGTGCTAGGTCTTTCCCTTTAGGTTTTACCCCAACAATGTTTTCATTAGTTTCGCTCACTCTCGAAATCAAGCATTTTACAGCAGGTTGGAGCAGCCTGTATCTCAGCACAGGAATAAGGTAGGGAAGAATTCTAAGGATCATTTTGACTGCCTCCAGAAGTTAGATCAGATGGCAAATTGGATTTGGTGCTAGGTCTTTCCCTTTAGGTTTTACCCCAACAATGTTTTCATTAGTTTCGCTCACTCTCGAAATCAAGCATTTTACAGCAGGTTGGAGCAGCCTGTATCTCAGCACAGGAATAAGGTAGGGAAGAATTCTAAGGATCATTTTGACTGCCTCCAGAAGTTAGATCAGATGGCAAATTGGATTTGGTGCTAGGTCTTTCCCTTTAGGTTTTACCCCAACAATGTTTTCATTAGTTTCGCTCACTCTCGAAATCAAGCATTTTACAGCAGGTTGGAGCAGCCTGTATCTCAGCACAGGAATAAGGTAGGGAAGAATTCTAAGGATCATTTTGACTGCCTCCAGAAGTTAGATCAGATGGCAAATTGGATTTGGTGCTAGGTCTTTCCCTTTAGGTTTTACCCCAACAATGTTTTCATTAGTTTCGCTCACTCTCGAAATCAAGCATTTTACAGCAGGTTGGAGCAGCCTGTATCTCAGCACAGGAATAAGGTAGGGAAGAATTCTAAGGATCATTTTGACTGCCTCCAGAAGTTAGATCAGATGGCAAATTGGATTTGGTGCTAGGTCTTTCCCTTTAGGTTTTACCCCAACAATGTTTTCATTAGTTTCGCTCACTCTCGAAATCAAGCATTTTACAGCAGGTTGGAGCAGCCTGTATCTCAGCACAGGAATAAGGTAGGGAAGAATTCAAATACTCATTTTGACTGCCTCCAGAAGTTAGATCAGATGGCAAATTGGATTTGGTGCTAGGTCTTTCCCTTTAGGTTTTACCCCAACAATGTTTTCATTAGTTTCGCTCACTCTCGAAATCAAGCATTTTACAGCAGGTTGGAGCAGCCTGTATCTCAGCACAGGAATAAGGTAGGGAAGAATTCAAATACTCATTTTGACTGCCTCCAGAAGTTAGATCAGATGGCAAATTGATTTGGTGCTAGGTCTTTCCCTTTAGGTTTTACCCCAACAATGTTTTCATTAGTTTTGCTCACTCTCAAAATCAAGCATTTTACAGCAGGTTGGAGCAGCCTGTATCTCAGCACAGGAATAAGGTAGGGAAGAATTCTAAGGATCATTTTGACTGCCTCCAGAAGTTAGATCAGATGGCAAATTGGATTTGGTGCTAGGTCTTTCCCTTTAGGTTTTACCCCAACAATGTTTTCATTAGTTTCGCTCACTCTCGAAATCAAGCATTTTACAGCAGGTTGGAGCAGCCTGTATCTCAGCACAGGAATAAGGTAGGGAAGAATTCAAATACTCATTTTGACTGCCTCCAGAAGTTAGATCAGATGGCAAATTGGATTTGGTGCTAGGTCTTTCCCTTTAGGTTTTACCCCAACAATGGTTTCATTAGTTTCGCTCACTCTCGAAATCAAGCATTTTACAGCAGGTTGGAGCAGCCTGTATCTCAGCACAGGAATAAGGTAGGGAAGAATTCAAATACTCATTTTGACTGCCTCCAGAAGTTAGATCAGATGGCAAATTGGATTTGGTGCTAGGTCTTTCCCTTTAGGTTTTACCCCAACAATGTTTTCATTAGTTTCGCTCACTCTCGAAATCAAGCATTTTACAGCAGGTTGGAGCAGCCTGTATCTCAGCACAGGAATAAGGTAGGGAAGAATTCAAATACTCATTTTGACTGCCAACAGAAGTTAGATTAGATGGCAAATTGGATTTGGTGCTAGGTCTTTCCCTTTAGGTTTTACCCCAACAATGTTTTCATTAGTTTCGCTCACTCTCGAAATCAAGCATTTTACAGCAGGTTGGAGCAGCCTGTATCTCAGCACAGGAATAAGGTAGGGAAGAATTCTAAGGATCATTTTGACTGCCTCCAGAAGTTAGATCAGATGGCAAATTGGATTTGGTGCTAGGTCTTTCCCTTTAGGTTTTACCCCAACAATGGTTTCATTAGTTTCGCTCACTCTCGAAATCAAGCATTTTACAGCAGGTTGGAGCAGCCTGTATCTCAGCACAGGAATAAGGTAGGGAAGAATTCAAATACTCATTTTGACTGCCTCCAGAAGTTAGATCAGATGGCAAATTGGATTTGGTGCTAGGTCTTTCCCTTTAGGTTTTACCCCAACAATGTTTTCATTAGTTTCGCTCACTCTCGAAATCAAGCATTTTACAGCAGGTTGGAGCAGCCTGTATCTCAGCACAGGAATAAGGTAGGGAAGAATTCAAATACTCATTTTGACTGCCTCCAGAAGTTAGATCAGATGGCAAATTGGATTTGGTGCTAGGTCTTTCCCTTTAGGTTTTACCCCAACAATGTTTTCATTAGTTTCGCTCACTCTCGAAATCAAGCATTTTACAGCAGGTTGGAGCAGCCTGTATCTCAGCACAGGAATAAGGTAGGGAAGAATTCTAAGGATCATTTTGACTGCCTCCAGAAGTTAGATCAGATGGCAAATTGGATTTGGTGCTAGGTCTTTCCCTTTAGGTTTTACCCCAACAATGTTTTCATTAGTTTCGCTCACTCTCGAAATCAAGCATTTTACAGCAGGTTGGAGCAGCCTGTATCTCAGCACAGGAATAAGGTAGGGAAGAATTCTAAGGATCATTTTGACTGCCTCCAGAAGTTAGATCAGATGGCAAATTGGATTTGGTGCTAGGTCTTTCCCTTTAGGTTTTACCCCAACAATGTTTTCATTAGTTTCGCTCACTCTCGAAATCAAGCATTTTACAGCAGGTTGGAGCAGCCTGTATCTCAGCACAGGAATAAGGTAGGGAAGAATTCTAAGGATCATTTTGACTGCCTCCAGAAGTTAGATCAGATGGCAAATTGGATTTGGTGCTAGGTCTTTCCCTTTAGGTTTTACCCCAACAATGTTTTCATTAGTTTCGCTCACTCTCGAAATCAAGCATTTTACAGCAGGTTGGAGCAGCCTGTATCTCAGCACAGGAATAAGGTAGGGAAGAATTCAAATACTCATTTTGACTGCCTCCAGAAGTTAGATCAGATGGCAAATTGGATTTGGTGCTAGGTCTTTCCCTTTAGGTTTTACCCCAACAATGTTTTCATTAGTTTCGCTCACTCTCGAAATCAAGCATTTTACAGCAGGTTGGAGCAGCCTGTATCTCAGCACAGGAATAAGGTAGGGAAGAATTCTAAGGATCATTTTGACTGCCTCCAGAAGTTAGATCAGATGGCAAATTGGATTTGGTGCTAGGTCTTTCCCTTTAGGTTTTACCCCAACAATGTTTTCATTAGTTTCGCTCACTCTCGAAATCAAGCATTTTACAGCAGGTTGGAGCAGCCTGTATCTCAGCACAGGAATAAGGTAGGGAAGAATTCAAATACTCATTTTGACTGCCTCCAGAAGTTAGATCAGATGGCAAATTGGATTTGGTGCTAGGTCTTTCCCTTTAGGTTTTACCCCAACAATGTTTTCATTAGTTTCGCTCACTCTCGAAATCAAGCATTTTACAGCAGGTTGGAGCAGCCTGTATCTCAGCACAGGAATAAGGTAGGGAAGAATTCAAATACTCATTTTGACTGCCTCCAGAAGTTAGATCAGATGGCAAATTGGATTTGGTGCTAGGTCTTTCCCTTTAGGTTTTACCCCAACAATGTTTTCATTAGTTTCGCTCACTCTCGAAATCAAGCATTTTACAGCAGGTTGGAGCAGCCTGTATCTCAGCACAGGAATAAGGTAGGGAAGAATTCTAAGGATCATTTTGACTGCCTCCAGAAGTTAGATCAGATGGCAAATTGGATTTGGTGCTAGGTCTTTCCCTTTAGGTTTTACCCCAACAATGTTTTCATTAGTTTCGCTCACTCTCGAAATCAAGCATTTTACAGCAGGTTGGAGCAGCCTGTATCTCAGCACAGGAATAAGGTAGGGAAGAATTCTAAGGATCATTTTGACTGCCTCCAGAAGTTAGATCAGATGGCAAATTGGATTTGGTGCTAGGTCTTTCCCTTTAGGTTTTACCCCAACAATGTTTTCATTAGTTTCGCTCACTCTCGAAATCAAGCATTTTACAGCAGGTTGGAGCAGCCTGTATCTCAGCACAGGAATAAGGTAGGGAAGAATTCTAAGGATCATTTTGACTGCCTCCAGAAGTTAGATCAGATGGCAAATTGGATTTGGTGCTAGGTCTTTCCCTTTAGGTTTTACCCCAACAATGTTTTCATTAGTTTCGCTCACTCTCGAAATCAAGCATTTTACAGCAGGTTGGAGCAGCCTGTATCTCAGCACAGGAATAAGGTAGGGAAGAATTCAAATACTCATTTTGACTGCCTCCAGAAGTTAGATCAGATGGCAAATTGGATTTGGTGCTAGGTCTTTCCCTTTAGGTTTTACCCCAACAATGTTTTCATTAGTTTCGCTCACTCTCGAAATCAAGCATTTTACAGCAGGTTGGAGCAGCCTGTATCTCAGCACAGGAATAAGGTAGGGAAGAATTCTAAGGATCATTTTGACTGCCTCCAGAAGTTAGATCAGATGGCAAATTGGATTTGGTGCTAGGTCTTTCCCTTTAGGTTTTACCCCAACAATGTTTTCATTAGTTTCGCTCACTCTCGAAATCAAGCATTTTACAGCAGGTTGGAGCAGCCTGTATCTCAGCACAGGAATAAGGTAGGGAAGAATTCTAAGGATCATTTTGACTGCCTCCAGAAGTTAGATCAGATGGCAAATTGGATTTGGTGCTAGGTCTTTCCCTTTAGGTTTTACCCCAACAATGTTTTCATTAGTTTTGCTCACTCTCGAAATCAAGCATTTTACAGCAGGTTGGAGCAGCCTGTATCTCAGCACAGGAATAAGGTAGGGAAGAATTCTAAGGATCATTTTGACTGCCTCCAGAAGTTAGATCAGATGGCAAATTGGATTTGGTGCTAGGTCTTTCCCTTTAGGTTTTACCCCAACAATGTTTTCATTAGTTTCGCTCACTCTCGAAATCAAGCATTTTACAGCAGGTTGGAGCAGCCTGTATCTCAGCACAGGAATAAGGTAGGGAAGAATTCTAAGGATCATTTTGACTGCCTCCAGAAGTTAGATCAGATGGCAAATTGGATTTGGTGCTAGGTCTTTCCCTTTAGGTTTTACCCCAACAATGTTTTCATTAGTTTCGCTCACTCTCGAAATCAAGCATTTTACAGCAGGTTGGAGCAGCCTGTATCTCAGCACAGGAATAAGGTAGGGAAGAATTCTAAGGATCATTTTGACTGCCTCCAGAAGTTAGATCAGATGGCAAATTGGATTTGGTGCTAGGTCTTTCCCTTTAGGTTTTACCCCAACAATGTTTTCATTAGTTTCGCTCACTCTCGAAATCAAGCATTTTACAGCAGGTTGGAGCAGCCTGTATCTCAGCACAGGAATAATGTAGGGAAGAATTCAAATACTCATTTTGACTGCCTCCAGAAGTTAGATCAGATGGCAAATTGGATTTGGTGCTAGGTCTTTCCCTTTAGGTTTTACCCCAACAATGTTTTCATTAGTTTCGCTCACTCTCGAAATCAAGCATTTTACAGCAGGTTGGAGCAGCCTGTATCTCAGCACAGGAATAAGGTAGGGAAGAATTCTAAGGATCATTTTGACTGCCTCCAGAAGTTAGATCAGATGGCAAATTGGATTTGGTGCTAGGTCTTTCCCTTTAGGTTTTACCCCAACAATGTTTTCATTAGTTTCGCTCACTCTCGAAATCAAGCATTTTACAGCAGGTTGGAGCAGCCTGTATCTCAGCACAGGAATAAGGTAGGGAAGAATTCAAATACTCATTTTGACTGCCTCCAGAAGTTAGATCAGATGGCAAATTGGATTTGGTGCTAGGTCTTTCCCTTTAGGTTTTACCCCAACAATGTTTTCATTAGTTTCGCTCACTCTCGAAATCAAGCATTTTACAGCAGGTTGGAGCAGCCTGTATCTCAGCACAGGAATAAGGTAGGGAAGAATTCAAATACTCATTTTGACTGCCTCCAGAAGTTAGATCAGATGGCAAATTGGATTTGGTGCTAGGTCTTTCCCTTTAGGTTTTACCCCAACAATGTTTTCATTAGTTTCGCTCACTCTCGAAATCAAGCATTTTACAGCAGGTTGGAGCAGCCTGTATCTCAGCACAGGAATAAGGTAGGGAAGAATTCAAATACTCATTTTGACTGCCTCCAGAAGTTAGATCAGATGGCAAATTGGATTTGGTGCTAGGTCTTTCCCTTTAGGTTTTACCCCAACAATGGTTTCATTAGTTTCGCTCACTCTCGAAATCAAGCATTTTACAGCAGGTTGGAGCAGCCTGTATCTCAGCACAGGAATAAGGTAGGGAAGAATTCTAAGGATCATTTTGACTGCCTCCAGAAGTTAGATCAGATGGCAAATTGGATTTGGTGCTAGGTCTTTCCCTTTAGGTTTTACCCCAACAATGTTTTCATTAGTTTCGCTCACTCTCGAAATCAAGCATTTTACAGCAGGTTGGAGCAGCCTGTATCTCAGCACAGGAATAAGGTAGGGAAGAATTCAAATACTCATTTTGACTGCCTCCAGAAGTTAGATCAGATGGCAAATTGGATTTGGTGCTAGGTCTTTCCCTTTAGGTTTTACCCCAACAATGTTTTCATTAGTTTCGCTCACTCTCGAAATCAAGCATTTTACAGCAGGTTGGAGCAGCCTGTATCTCAGCACAGGAATAAGGTAGGGAAGAATTCTAAGGATCATTTTGACTGCCTCCAGAAGTTAGATCAGATGGCAAATTGGATTTGGTGCTAGGTCTTTCCCTTTAGGTTTTACCCCAACAATGTTTTCATTAGTTTCGCTCACTCTCGAAATCAAGCATTTTACAGCAGGTTGGAGCAGCCTGTATCTCAGCACAGGAATAAGGTAGGGAAGAATTCAAATACTCATTTTGACTGCCTCCAGAAGTTAGATCAGATGGCAAATTGGATTTGGTGCTAGGTCTTTCCCTTTAGGTTTTACCCCAACAATGTTTTCATTAGTTTCGCTCACTCTCGAAATCAAGCATTTTACAGCAGGTTGGAGCAGCCTGTATCTCAGCACAGGAATAAGGTAGGGAAGAATTCAAATACTCATTTTGACTGCCTCCAGAAGTTAGATCAGATGGCAAATTGGATTTGGTGCTAGGTCTTTCCCTTTAGGTTTTACCCCAACAATGTTTTCATTAGTTTCGCTCACTCTCGAAATCAAGCATTTTACAGCAGGTTGGAGCAGCCTGTATCTCAGCACAGGAATAAGGTAGGGAAGAATTCTAAGGATCATTTTGACTGCCTCCAGAAGTTAGATCAGATGGCAAATTGGATTTGGTGCTAGGTCTTTCCCTTTAGGTTTTACCCCAACAATGTTTTCATTAGTTTCGCTCACTCTCGAAATCAAGCATTTTACAGCAGGTTGGAGCAGCCTGTATCTCAGCACAGGAATAAGGTAGGGAAGAATTCAAATACTCATTTTGACTGCCTCCAGAAGTTAGATCAGATGGCAAATTGGATTTGGTGCTAGGTCTTTCCCTTTAGGTTTTACCCCAACAATGTTTTCATTAGTTTCGCTCACTCTCGAAATCAAGCATTTTACAGCAGGTTGGAGCAGCCTGTATCTCAGCACAGGAATAAGGTAGGGAAGAATTCTAAGGATCATTTTGACTGCCTCCAGAAGTTAGATCAGATGGCAAATTGGATTTGGTGCTAGGTCTTTCCCTTTAGGTTTTACCCCAACAATGTTTTCATTAGTTTCGCTCACTCTCGAAATCAAGCATTTTACAGCAGGTTGGAGCAGCCTGTATCTCAGCACAGGAATAAGGTAGGGAAGAATTCAAATACTCATTTTGACTGCCTCCAGAAGTTAGATCAGATGGCAAATTGGATTTGGTGCTAGGTCTTTCCCTTTAGGTTTTACCCCAACAATGTTTTCATTAGTTTCGCTCACTCTCGAAATCAAGCATTTTACAGCAGGTTGGAGCAGCCTGTATCTCAGCACAGGAATAAGGTAGGGAAGAATTCTAAGGATCATTTTGACTGCCTCCAGAAGTTAGATCAGATGGCAAATTGGATTTGGTGCTAGGTCTTTCCCTTTAGGTTTTACCCCAACAATGTTTTCATTAGTTTCGCTCACTCTCGAAATCAAGCATTTTACAGCAGGTTGGAGCAGCCTGTATCTCAGCACAGGAATAAGGTAGGGAAGAATTCTAAGGCTCATTTTGACTGCCTCCAGAAGTTAGATCAGATGGCAAATTGGATTTGGTGCTAGGTCTTTCCCTTTAGGTTTTACCCCAACAATGTTTTCATTAGTTTCGCTCACTCTCGAAATCAAGCATTTTACAGCAGGTTGGAGCAGCCTGTATCTCAGCACAGGAATAAGGTAGGGAAGAATTCTAAGGATCATTTTGACTGCCTCCAGAAGTTAGATCAGATGGCAAATTGGATTTGGTGCTAGGTCTTTCCCTTTAGGTTTTACCCCAACAATGTTTTCATTAGTTTCGCTCACTCTCGAAATCAAGCATTTTACAGCAGGTTGGAGCAGCCTGTATCTCAGCACAGGAATAAGGTAGGGAAGAATTCAAATACTCATTTTGACTGCCTCCAGAAGTTAGATCAGATGGCAAATTGGATTTGGTGCTAGGTCTTTCCCTTTAGGTTTTACCCCAACAATGTTTTCATTAGTTTCGCTCACTCTCGAAATCAAGCATTTTACAGCAGGTTGGAGCAGCCTGTATCTCAGCACAGGAATAAGGTAGGGAAGAATTCAAATACTCATTTTGACTGCCTCCAGAAGTTAGATCAGATGGCAAATTGGATTTGGTGCTAGGTCTTTCCCTTTAGGTTTTACCCCAACAATGTTTTCATTAGTTTCGCTCACTCTCGAAATCAAGCATTTTACAGCAGGTTGGAGCAGCCTGTATCTCAGCACAGGAATAAGGTAGGGAAGAATTCAAATACTCATTTTGACTGCCTCCAGAAGTTAGATCAGATGGCAAATTGGATTTGGTGCTAGGTCTTTCCCTTTAGGTTTTACCCCAACAATGTTTTCATTAGTTTCGCTCACTCTCGAAATCAAGCATTTTACAGCAGGTTGGAGCAGCCTGTATCTCAGCACAGGAATAAGGTAGGGAAGAATTCAAATACTCATTTTGACTGCCTCCAGAAGTTAGATCAGATGGCAAATTGGATTTGGTGCTAGGTCTTTCCCTTTAGGTTTTACCCCAACAATGTTTTCATTAGTTTCGCTCACTCTCGAAATCAAGCATTTTACAGCAGGTTGGAGCAGCCTGTATCTCAGCACAGGAATAAGGTAGGGAAGAATTCAAATACTCATTTTGACTGCCTCCAGAAGTTAGATCAGATGGCAAATTGGATTTGGTGCTAGGTCTTTCCCTTTAGGTTTTACCCCAACAATGGTTTCATTAGTTTCGCTCACTCTCGAAATCAAGCATTTTACAGCAGGTTGGAGCAGCCTGTATCTCAGCACAGGAATAAGGTAGGGAAGAATTCTAAGGATCATTTTGACTGCCTCCAGAAGTTAGATCAGATGGCAAATTGGATTTGGTGCTAGGTCTTTCCCTTTAGGTTTTACCCCAACAATGTTTTCATTAGTTTCGCTCACTCTCGAAATCAAGCATTTTACAGCAGGTTGGAGCAGCCTGTATCTCAGCACAGGAATAAGGTAGGGAAGAATTCAAATACTCATTTTGACTGCCTCCAGAAGTTAGATCAGATGGCAAATTGGATTTGGTGCTAGGTCTTTCCCTTTAGGTTTTACCCCAACAATGTTTTCATTAGTTTCGCTCACTCTCGAAATCAAGCATTTTACAGCAGGTTGGAGCAGCCTGTATCTCAGCACAGGAATAAGGTAGGGAAGAATTCTAAGGATCATTTTGACTGCCTCCAGAAGTTAGATCAGATGGCAAATTGGATTTGGTGCTAGGTCTTTCCCTTTAGGTTTTACCCCAACAATGTTTTCATTAGTTTCGCTCACTCTCGAAATCAAGCATTTTACAGCAGGTTGGAGCAGCCTGTATCTCAGCACAGGAATAAGGTAGGGAAGAATTCAAATACTCATTTTGACTGCCTCCAGAAGTTAGATCAGATGGCAAATTGGATTTGGTGCTAGGTCTTTCCCTTTAGGTTTTACCCCAACAATGTTTTCATTAGTTTCGCTCACTCTCGAAATCAAGCATTTTACAGCAGGTTGGAGCAGCCTGTATCTCAGCACAGGAATAAGGTAGGGAAGAATTCAAATACTCATTTTGACTGCCTCCAGAAGTTAGATCAGATGGCAAATTGGATTTGGTGCTAGGTCTTTCCCTTTAGGTTTTACCCCAACAATGTTTTCATTAGTTTCGCTCACTCTCGAAATCAAGCATTTTACAGCAGGTTGGAGCAGCCTGTATCTCAGCACAGGAATAAGGTAGGGAAGAATTCTAAGGATCATTTTGACTGCCTCCAGAAGTTAGATCAGATGGCAAATTGGATTTGGTGCTAGGTCTTTCCCTTTAGGTTTTACCCCAACAATGTTTTCATTAGTTTCGCTCACTCTCGAAATCAAGCATTTTACAGCAGGTTGGAGCAGCCTGTATCTCAGCACAGGAATAAGGTAGGGAAGAATTCAAATACTCATTTTGACTGCCTCCAGAAGTTAGATCAGATGGCAAATTGGATTTGGTGCTAGGTCTTTCCCTTTAGGTTTTACCCCAACAATGTTTTCATTAGTTTCGCTCACTCTCGAAATCAAGCATTTTACAGCAGGTTGGAGCAGCCTGTATCTCAGCACAGGAATAAGGTAGGGAAGAATTCTAAGGATCATTTTGACTGCCTCCAGAAGTTAGATCAGATGGCAAATTGGATTTGGTGCTAGGTCTTTCCCTTTAGGTTTTACCCCAACAATGTTTTCATTAGTTTCGCTCACTCTCGAAATCAAGCATTTTACAGCAGGTTGGAGCAGCCTGTATCTCAGCACAGGAATAAGGTAGGGAAGAATTCAAATACTCATTTTGACTGCCTCCAGAAGTTAGATCAGATGGCAAATTGGATTTGGTGCTAGGTCTTTCCCTTTAGGTTTTACCCCAACAATGTTTTCATTAGTTTCGCTCACTCTCGAAATCAAGCATTTTACAGCAGGTTGGAGCAGCCTGTATCTCAGCACAGGAATAAGGTAGGGAAGAATTCTAAGGATCATTTTGACTGCCTCCAGAAGTTAGATCAGATGGCAAATTGGATTTGGTGCTAGGTCTTTCCCTTTAGGTTTTACCCCAACAATGTTTTCATTAGTTTCGCTCACTCTCGAAATCAAGCATTTTACAGCAGGTTGGAGCAGCCTGTATCTCAGCACAGGAATAAGGTAGGGAAGAATTCTAAGGATCATTTTGACTGCCTCCAGAAGTTAGATCAGATGGCAAATTGGATTTGGTGCTAGGTCTTTCCCTTTAGGTTTTACCCCAACAATGTTTTCATTAGTTTCGCTCACTCTCGAAATCAAGCATTTTACAGCAGGTTGGAGCAGCCTGTATCTCAGCACAGGAATAAGGTAGGGAAGAATTCTAAGGATCATTTTGACTGCCTCCAGAAGTTAGATCAGATGGCAAATTGGATTTGGTGCTAGGTCTTTCCCTTTAGGTTTTACCCCAACAATGTTTTCATTAGTTTCGCTCACTCTCGAAATCAAGCATTTTACAGCAGGTTGGAGCAGCCTGTATCTCAGCACAGGAATAAGGTAGGGAAGAATTCAAATACTCATTTTGACTGCCTCCAGAAGTTAGATCAGATGGCAAATTGGATTTGGTGCTAGGTCTTTCCCTTTAGGTTTTACCCCAACAATGTTTTCATTAGTTTCGCTCACTCTCGAAATCAAGCATTTTACAGCAGGTTGGAGCAGCCTGTATCTCAGCACAGGAATAAGGTAGGGAAGAATTCAAATACTCATTTTGACTGCCTCCAGAAGTTAGATCAGATGGCAAATTGGATTTGGTGCTAGGTCTTTCCCTTTAGGTTTTACCCCAACAATGTTTTCATTAGTTTCGCTCACTCTCGAAATCAAGCATTTTACAGCAGGTTGGAGCAGCCTGTATCTCAGCACAGGAATAAGGTAGGGAAGAATTCAAATACTCATTTTGACTGCCTCCAGAAGTTAGATCAGATGGCAAATTGGATGTGGTGCTAGGTCTTTCCCTTTAGGTTTTACCCCAACAATGTTTTCATTAGTTTCGCTCACTCTTGAAATCAAGCATTTTACAGCAGGTTGGAGCAGCCTGTATCTCAGCACAGGAATAAGGTAGGGAAGAATTCAAAAACTCATTTTGACTGCCTCCAGAAGTTAGATCAGATGGCAAATTGGATTTGGTGCTAGGTCTTTCCCTTTAGGTTTTACCCCAACAATGTTTTCATTAGTTTCGCTCACTCTCAAAATCAAGCATTTTACAGCAGGTTGGAGCAGCCTGTATCTCAGCACAGGAATAAGGTAGGGAAGAATTCTAAGGATCATTTTGACTGCCTCCAGAAGTTAGATCAGATGGCAAATTGGATTTGGTGCTAGGTCTTTCCCTTTAGGTTTTACCCCAACAATGTTTTCATTAGTTTCGCTCACTCTCGAAATCAAGCATTTTACAGCAGGTTGGAGCAGCCTGTATCTCAGCACAGGAATAAGGTAGGGAAGAATTCAAA
The DNA here is from genome assembly GCF_026170545.1 of Melanerpes formicivorus. Lineage (NCBI taxonomy): Eukaryota > Metazoa > Chordata > Aves > Piciformes > Picidae > Melanerpes > Melanerpes formicivorus. Next base: position 41,833 of record NW_027143424.1, on the reverse strand, counting down.
TACTCATTTTGACTGCCTCCAGAAGTTAGATCAGATGGCAAATTGGATTTGGTGCTAGGTCTTTCCCTTTAGGTTTTACCCCAACAATGTTTTCATTAGTTTCGCTCACTCTCGAAATCAAGCATTTTACAGCAGGTTGGAGCAGCCTGTATCTCAGCACAGGAATAAGGTAGGGAAGAATTCAAATACTCATTTTGACTGCCTCCAGAAGTTAGATCAGATGGCAAATTGGATTTGGTGCTAGGTCTTTCCCTTTAGGTTTTACCCCAACAATGTTTTCATTAGTTTCGCTCACTCTCGAAATCAAGCATTTTACAGCAGGTTGGAGCAGCCTGTATCTCAGCACAGGAATAAGGTAGGGAAGAATTCTAAGGATCATTTTGACTGCCTCCAGAAGTTAGATCAGATGGCAAATTGGATTTGGTGCTAGGTCTTTCCCTTTAGGTTTTACCCCAACAATGTTTTCATTAGTTTCGCTCACTCTCGAAATCAAGCATTTTACAGCAGGTTGGAGCAGCCTGTATCTCAGCACAGGAATAAGGTAGGGAAGAATTCAAATACTCATTTTGACTGCCTCCAGAAGTTAGATCAGATGGCAAATTGGATTTGGTGCTAGGTCTTTCCCTTTAGGTTTTACCCCAACAATGTTTTCATTAGTTTCGCTCACTCTCGAAATCAAGCATTTTACAGCAGGTTGGAGCAGCCTGTATCTCAGCACAGGAATAAGGTAGGGAAGAATTCAAATACTCATTTTGACTGCCTCCAGAAGTTAGATCAGATGGCAAATTGGATTTGGTGCTAGGTCTTTCCCTTTAGGTTTTACCCCAACAATGTTTTCATTAGTTTCGCTCACTCTCGAAATCAAGCATTTTACAGCAGGTTGGAGCAGCCTGTATCTCAGCACAGGAATAAGGTAGGGAAGAATTCAAATACTCATTTTGACTGCCTCCAGAAGTTAGATCAGATGGCAAATTGGATTTGGTGCTAGGTCTTTCCCTTTAGGTTTTACCCCAACAATGTTTTCATTAGTTTCGCTCACTCTCGAAATCAAGCATTTTACAGCAGGTTGGAGCAGCCTGTATCTCAGCACAGGAATAAGGTAGGGAAGAATTCTAAGGATCATTTTGACTGCCTCCAGAAGTTAGATCAGATGGCAAATTGGATTTGGTGCTAGGTCTTTCCCTTTAGGTTTTACCCCAACAATGTTTTCATTAGTTTCGCTCACTCTCGAAATCAAGCATTTTACAGCAGGTTGGAGCAGCCTGTATCTCAGCACAGGAATAAGGTAGGGAAGAATTCTAAGGATCATTTTGACTGCCTCCAGAAGTTAGATCAGATGGCAAATTGGATTTGGTGCTAGGTCTTTCCCTTTAGGTTTTACCCCAACAATGTTTTCATTAGTTTCGCTCACTCTCGAAATCAAGCATTTTACAGCAGGTTGGAGCAGCCTGTATCTCAGCACAGGAATAAGGTAGGGAAGAATTCAAATACTCATTTTGACTGCCTCCAGAAGTTAGATCAGATGGCCAATGCAATTTGGTGCTAGGTCTTTCCCTTTAGGTTTTACCCCAACAATGTTTTCATTAGTTTCGCTCACTCTCGAAATCAAGCATTTTACAGCAGGTTGGAGCAGCCTGTATCTCAGCACAGGAATAAGGTAGGGAAGAATTCAAATACTCATTTTGACTGCCTCCAGAAGTTAGATCAGATGGCAAATTGGATTTGGTGCTAGGTCTTTCCCTTTAGGTTTTACCCCAACAATGTTTTCATTAGTTTCGCTCACTCTCGAAATCAAGCATTTTACAGCAGGTTGGAGCAGCCTGTATCTCAGCACAGGAATAAGGTAGGGAAGAATTCAAATACTCATTTTGACTGCCTCCAGAAGTTAGATCAGATGGCAAATTGGATTTGGTGCTAGGTCTTTCCCTTTAGGTTTTACCCCAACAATGTTTTCATTAGTTTCGCTCACTCTCGAAATCAAGCATTTTACAGCAGGTTGGAGCAGCCTGTATCTCAGCACAGGAATAAGGTAGGGAAGAATTCTAAGGATCATTTTGACTGCCTCCAGAAGTTAGATCAGATGGCAAATTGGATTTGGTGCTAGGTCTTTCCCTTTAGGTTTTACCCCAACAATGTTTTCATTAGTTTCGCTCACTCTCGAAATCAAGCATTTTACAGCAGGTTGGAGCAGCCTGTATCTCAGCACAGGAATAAGGTAGGGAAGAATTCTAAGGATCATTTTGACTGCCTCCAGAAGTTAGATCAGATGGCAAATTGGATTTGGTGCTAGGTCTTTCCCTTTAGGTTTTACCCCAACAATGTTTTCATTAGTTTCGCTCACTCTCGAAATCAAGCATTTTACAGCAGGTTGGAGCAGCCTGTATCTCAGCACAGGAATAAGGTAGGGAAGAATTCTAAGGATCATTTTGACTGCCTCCAGAAGTTAGATCAGATGGCAAATTGGATTTGGTGCTAGGTCTTTCCCTTTAGGTTTTACCCCAACAATGTTTTCATTAGTTTCGCTCACTCTCGAAATCAAGCATTTTACAGCAGGTTGGAGCAGCCTGTATCTCAGCACAGGAATAAGGTAGGGAAGAATTCTAAGGACCATTTTGACTGCCTCCAGAAGTTAGATCAGATGGCAAATTGGATTTGGTGCTAGGTCTTTCCCTTTAGGTTTTACCCCAACAATGTTTTCATTAGTTTCGCTCACTCTCGAAATCAAGCATTTTACAGCAGGTTGGAGCAGCCTGTATCTCAGCACAGGAATAAGGTAGGGAAGAATTCTAAGGATCATTTTGACTGCCTCCAGAAGTTAGATCAGATGGCAAATTGGATTTGGTGCTAGGTCTTTCCCTTTAGGTTTTTCCCCAACAATGTTTTCATTAGTTTCGCTCACTCTCGAAATCAAGCATTTTACAGCAGGTTGGAGCAGCCTGTATCTCAGCACAGGAATAAGGTAGGGAAGAATTCAAATACTCATTTTGACTGCCTCCAGAAGTTAGATCAGATGGCAAATTGGATTTGGTGCTAGGTCTTTCCCTTTAGGTTTTACCCCAACAATGTTTTCATTAGTTTCGCTCACTCTCGAAATCAAGCATTTTACAGCAGGTTGGAGCAGCCTGTATCTCAGCACAGGAATAAGGTAGGGAAGAATTCAAATACTCATTTTGACTGCCTCCAGAAGTTAGATCAGATGGCAAATTGGATTTGGTGCTAGGTCTTTCCCTTTAGGTTTTACCCCAACAATGTTTTCATTAGTTTCGCTCACTCTCGAAATCAAGCATTTTACAGCAGGTTGGAGCAGCCTGTATCTCAGCACAGGAATAAGGTAGGGAAGAATTCAAATACTCATTTTGACTGCCTCCAGAAGTTAGATCAGATGGCAAATTGGATTTGGTGCTAGGTCTTTCCCTTTAGGTTTTACCCCAACAATGTTTTCATTAGTTTCGCTCACTCTCAAAATCAAGCATTTTACAGCAGGTTGGAGCAGCCTGTATCTCAGCACAGGAATAAGGTAGGGAAGAATTCTAAGGATCATTTTGACTGCCTCCAGAAGTTAGATCAGATGGCAAATTGGATTTGGTGCTAGGTCTTTCCCTTTAGGTTTTACCCCAACAATGTTTTCATTAGTTTCGCTCACTCTCGAAATCAAGCATTTTACAGCAGGTTGGAGCAGCCTGTATCTCAGCACAGGAATAAGGTAGGGAAGAATTCTAAGGATCATTTTGACTGCCTCCAGAAGTTAGATCAGATGGCAAATTGGATTTGGTGCTAGGTCTTTCCCTTTAGGTTTTACCCCAACAATGTTTTCATTAGTTTCGCTCACTCTCGAAATCAAGCATTTTACAGCAGGTTGGAGCAGCCTGTATCTCAGCACAGGAATAAGGTAGGGAAGAATTCAAATACTCATTTTGACTGCCTCCAGAAGTTAGATCAGATGGCAAATTGGATTTGGTGCTAGGTCTTTCCCTTTAGGTTTTACCCCAACAATGTTTTCATTAGTTTCGCTCACTCTCAAAATCAAGCATTTTACAGCAGGTTGGAGCAGCCTGTATCTCAGCACAGGAATAAGGTAGGGAAGAATTCTAAGGATCATTTTGACTGCCTCCAGAAGTTAGATCAGATGGCAAATTGGATTTGGTGCTAGGTCTTTCCCTTTAGGTTTTACCCCAACAATGTTTTCATTAGTTTCGCTCACTCTCGAAATCAAGCATTTTACAGCAGGTTGGAGCAGCCTGTATCTCAGCACAGGAATAAGGTAGGGAAGAATTCTAAGGATCATTTTGACTGCCTCCAGAAGTTAGATCAGATGGCAAATTGGATTTGGTGCTAGGTCTTTCCCTTTAGGTTTTACCCCAACAATGTTTTCATTAGTTTCGCTCACTCTCGAAATCAAGCATTTTACAGCAGGTTGGAGCAGCCTGTATCTCAGCACAGGAATAAGGTAGGGAAGAATTCTAAGGATCATTTTGACTGCCTCCAGAAGTTAGATCAGATGGCAAATTGGATTTGGTGCTAGGTCTTTCCCTTTAGGTTTTACCCCAACAATGTTTTCATTAGTTTCGCTCACTCTCGAAATCAAGCATTTTACAGCAGGTTGGAGCAGCCTGTATCTCAGCACAGGAATAAGGTAGGGAAGAATTCTAAGGATCATTTTGACTGCCTCCAGAAGTTAGATCAGATGGCAAATTGGATTTGGTGCTAGGTCTTTCCCTTTAGGTTTTACCCCAACAATGTTTTCATTAGTTTCGCTCACTCTCGAAATCAAGCATTTTACAGCAGGTTGGAGCAGCCTGTATCTCAGCACAGGAATAAGGTAGGGAAGAATTCAAATACTCATTTTGACTGCCTCCAGAAGTTAGATCAGATGGCAAATTGGATTTGGTGCTAGGTCTTTCCCTTTAGGTTTTACCCCAACAATGTTTTCATTAGTTTCGCTCACTCTCGAAATCAAGCATTTTACAGCAGGTTGGAGCAGCCTGTATCTCAGCACAGGAATAAGGTAGGGAAGAATTCTAAGGATCATTTTGACTGCCTCCAGAAGTTAGATCAGATGGCAAATTGGATTTGGTGCTAGGTCTTTCCCTTTAGGTTTTACCCCAACAATGTTTTCATTAGTTTCGCTCACTCTCGAAATCAAGCATTTTACAGCAGGTTGGAGCAGCCTGTATCTCAGCACAGGAATAAGGTAGGGAAGAATTCTAAGGATCATTTTGACTGCCTCCAGAAGTTAGATCAGATGGCAAATTGGATTTGGTGCTAGGTCTTTCCCTTTAGGTTTTACCCCAACAATGTTTTCATTAGTTTCGCTCACTCTCGAAATCAAGCATTTTACAGCAGGTTGGAGCAGCCTGTATCTCAGCACAGGAATAAGGTAGGGAAGAATTCTAAGGATCATTTTGACTGCCTCCAGAAGTTAGATCAGATGGCAAATTGGATTTGGTGCTAGGTCTTTCCCTTTAGGTTTTACCCCAACAATGTTTTCATTAGTTTCGCTCACTCTCGAAATCAAGCATTTTACAGCAGGTTGGAGCAGCCTGTATCTCAGCACAGGAATAAGGTAGGGAAGAATTCAAATACTCATTTTGACTGCCTCCAGAAGTTAGATCAGATGGCAAATTGGATTTGGTGCTAGGTCTTTCCCTTTAGGTTTTACCCCAACAATGTTTTCATTAGTTTCGCTCACTCTCGAAATCAAGCATTTTACAGCAGGTTGGAGCAGCCTGTATCTCAGCACAGGAATAAGGTAGGGAAGAATTCTAAGGATCATTTTGACTGCCTCCAGAAGTTAGATCAGATGGCAAATTGGATTTGGTGCTAGGTCTTTCCCTTTAGGTTTTACCCCAACAATGTTTTCATTAGTTTCGCTCACTCTCGAAATCAAGCATTTTACAGCAGGTTGGAGCAGCCTGTATCTCAGCACAGGAATAAGGTAGGGAAGAATTCTAAGGATCATTTTGACTGCCTCCAGAAGTTAGATCAGATGGCAAATTGGATTTGGTGCTAGGTCTTTCCCTTTAGGTTTTACCCCAACAATGTTTTCATTAGTTTCGCTCACTCTCGAAATCAAGCATTTTACAGCAGGTTGGAGCAGCCTGTATCTCAGCACAGGAATAAGGTAGGGAAGAATTCAAATACTCATTTTGACTGCCTCCAGAAGTTAGATCAGATGGCAAATTGGATTTGGTGCTAGGTCTTTCCCTTTAGGTTTTACCCCAACAATGTTTTCATTAGTTTCGCTCACTCTCGAAATCAAGCATTTTACAGCAGGTTGGAGCAGCCTGTATCTCAGCACAGGAATAAGGTAGGGAAGAATTCTAAGGATCATTTTGACTGCCTCCAGAAGTTAGATCAGATGGCAAATTGGATTTGGTGCTAGGTCTTTCCCTTTAGGTTTTACCCCAACAATGTTTTCATTAGTTTCGCTCACTCTCGAAATCAAGCATTTTACAGCAGGTTGGAGCAGCCTGTATCTCAGCACAGGAATAAGGTAGGGAAGAATTCTAAGGATCATTTTGACTGCCTCCAGAAGTTAGATCAGATGGCAAATTGGATTTGGTGCTAGGTCTTTCCCTTTAGGTTTTACCCCAACAATGTTTTCATTAGTTTCGCTCACTCTCGAAATCAAGCATTTTACAGCAGGTTGGAGCAGCCTGTATCTCAGCACAGGAATAAGGTAGGGAAGAATTCTAAGGATCATTTTGACTGCCTCCAGAAGTTAGATCAGATGGCAAATTGGATTTGGTGCTAGGTCTTTCCCTTTAGGTTTTACCCCAACAATGTTTTCATTAGTTTCGCTCACTCTCGAAATCAAGCATTTTACAGCAGGTTGGAGCAGCCTGTATCTCAGCACAGGAATAAGGTAGGGAAGAATTCAAATACTCATTTTGACTGCCTCCAGAAGTTAGATCAGATGGCAAATTGGATTTGGTGCTAGGTCTTTCCCTTTAGGTTTTACCCCAACAATGTTTTCATTAGTTTCGCTCACTCTCGAAATCAAGCATTTTACAGCAGGTTGGAGCAGCCTGTATCTCAGCACAGGAATAAGGTAGGGAAGAATTCAAATACTCATTTTGACTGCCTCCAGAAGTTAGATCAGATGGCAAATTGGATTTGGTGCTAGGTCTTTCCCTTTAGGTTTTACCCCAACAATGTTTTCATTAGTTTCGCTCACTCTCGAAATCAAGCATTTTACAGCAGGTTGGAGCAGCCTGTATCTCAGCACAGGAATAAGGTAGGGAAGAATTCAAATACTCATTTTGACTGCCTCCAGAAGTTAGATCAGATGGCAAATTGGATTTGGTGCTAGGTCTTTCCCTTTAGGTTTTACCCCAACAATGTTTTCATTAGTTTCGCTCACTCTCGAAATCAAGCATTTTACAGCAGGTTGGAGCAGCCTGTATCTCAGCACAGGAATAAGGTAGGGAAGAATTCAAATACTCATTTTGACTGCCTCCAGAAGTTAGATCAGATGGCAAATTGGATTTGGTGCTAGGTCTTTCCCTTTAGGTTTTACCCCAACAATGTTTTCATTAGTTTCGCTCACTCTCAAAATCAAGCATTTTACAGCAGGTTGGAGCAGCCTGTATCTCAGCACAGGAATAAGGTAGGGAAGAATTCTAAGGATCATTTTGACTGCCTCCAGAAGTTAGATCAGATGGCAAATTGGATTTGGTGCTAGGTCTTTCCCTTTAGGTTTTACCCCAACAATGTTTTCATTAGTTTCGCTCACTCTCGAAATCAAGCATTTTACAGCAGGTTGGAGCAGCCTGTATCTCAGCACAGGAATAAGGTAGGGAAGAATTCAAATACTCATTTTGACTGCCTCCAGAAGTTAGATCAGATGGCAAATTGGATTTGGTGCTAGGTCTTTCCCTTTAGGTTTTACCCCAACAATGTTTTCATTAGTTTCGCTCACTCTCGAAATCAAGCATTTTACAGCAGGTTGGAGCAGCCTGTATCTCAGCACAGGAATAAGGTAGGGAAGAATTCTAAGGATCATTTTGACTGCCTCCAGAAGTTAGATCAGATGGCAAATTGGATTTGGTGCTAGGTCTTTCCCTTTAGGTTTTACCCCAACAATGTTTTCATTAGTTTCGCTCACTCTCGAAATCAAGCATTTTACAGCAGGTTGGAGCAGCCTGTATCTCAGCACAGGAATAAGGTAGGGAAGAATTCTAAGGATCATTTTGACTGCCTCCAGAAGTTAGATCAGATGGCAAATTGGATTTGGTGCTAGGTCTTTCCCTTTAGGTTTTACCCCAACAATGTTTTCATTAGTTTCGCTCACTCTCGAAATCAAGCATTTTACAGCAGGTTGGAGCAGCCTGTATCTCAGCACAGGAATAAGGTAGGGAAGAATTCTAAGGATCATTTTGACTGCCTCCAGAAGTTAGATCAGATGGCAAATTGGATTTGGTGCTAGGTCTTTCCCTTTAGGTTTTACCCCAACAATGTTTTCATTAGTTTCGCTCACTCTCGAAATCAAGCATTTTACAGCAGGTTGGAGCAGCCTGTATCTCAGCACAGGAATAAGGTAGGGAAGAATTCTAAGGATCATTTTGACTGCCTCCAGAAGTTAGATCAGATGGCAAATTGGATTTGGTGCTAGGTCTTTCCCTTTAGGTTTTACCCCAACAATGTTTTCATTAGTTTCGCTCACTCTCGAAATCAAGCATTTTACAGCAGGTTGGAGCAGCCTGTATCTCAGCACAGGAATAAGGTAGGGAAGAATTCAAATACTCATTTTGACTGCCTCCAGAAGTTAGATCAGATGGCAAATTGGATTTGGTGCTAGGTCTTTCCCTTTAGGTTTTACCCCAACAATGTTTTCATTAGTTTCGCTCACTCTCGAAATCAAGCATTTTACAGCAGGTTGGAGCAGCCTGTATCTCAGCACAGGAATAAGGTAGGGAAGAATTCTAAGGATCATTTTGACTGCCTCCAGAAGTTAGATCAGATGGCAAATTGGATTTGGTGCTAGGTCTTTCCCTTTAGGTTTTACCCCAACAATGTTTTCATTAGTTTCGCTCACTCTCGAAATCAAGCATTTTACAGCAGGTTGGAGCAGCCTGTATCTCAGCACAGGAATAAGGTAGGGAAGAATTCTAAGGATCATTTTGACTGCCTCCAGAAGTTAGATCAGATGGCAAATTGGATTTGGTGCTAGGTCTTTCCCTTTAGGTTTTACCCCAACAATGTTTTCATTAGTTTCGCTCACTCTCGAAATCAAGCATTTTACAGCAGGTTGGAGCAGCCTGTATCTCAGCACAGGAATAAGGTAGGGAAGAATTCTAAGGATCATTTTGACTGCCTCCAGAAGTTAGATCAGATGGCAAATTGGATTTGGTGCTAGGTCTTTCCCTTTAGGTTTTACCCCAACAATGTTTTCATTAGTTTCGCTCACTCTCGAAATCAAGCATTTTACAGCAGGTTGGAGCAGCCTGTATCTCAGCACAGGAATAAGGTAGGGAAGAATTCAAATACTCATTTTGACTGCCTCCAGAAGTTAGATCAGATGGCAAATTGGATTTGGTGCTAGGTCTTTCCCTTTAGGTTTTACCCCAACAATGTTTTCATTAGTTTCGCTCACTCTCGAAATCAAGCATTTTACAGCAGGTTGGAGCAGCCTGTATCTCAGCACAGGAATAAGGTAGGGAAGAATTCAAATACTCATTTTGACTGCCTCCAGAAGTTAGATCAGATGGCAAATTGGATTTGGTGCTAGGTCTTTCCCTTTAGGTTTTACCCCAACAATGTTTTCATTAGTTTCGCTCACTCTCGAAATCAAGCATTTTACAGCAGGTTGGAGCAGCCTGTATCTCAGCACAGGAATAAGGTAGGGAAGAATTCAAATACTCATTTTGACTGCCTCCAGAAGTTAGATCAGATGGCAAATTGGATTTGGTGCTAGGTCTTTCCCTTTAGGTTTTACCCCAACAATGTTTTCATTAGTTTCGCTCACTCTCGAAATCAAGCATTTTACAGCAGGTTGGAGCAGCCTGTATCTCAGCACAGGAATAAGGTAGGGAAGAATTCAAATACTCATTTTGACTGCCTCCAGAAGTTAGATCAGATGGCAAATTGGATTTGGTGCTAGGTCTTTCCCTTTAGGTTTTACCCCAACAATGTTTTCATTAGTTTCGCTCACTCTCAAAATCAAGCATTTTACAGCAGGTTGGAGCAGCCTGTATCTCAGCACAGGAATAAGGTAGGGAAGAATTCTAAGGATCATTTTGACTGCCTCCAGAAGTTAGATCAGATGGCAAATTGGATTTGGTGCTAGGTCTTTCCCTTTAGGTTTTACCCCAACAATGTTTTCATTAGTTTCGCTCACTCTCGAAATCAAGCATTTTACAGCAGGTTGGAGCAGCCTGTATCTCAGCACAGGAATAAGGTAGGGAAGAATTCAAATACTCATTTTGACTGCCTCCAGAAGTTAGATCAGATGGCAAATTGGATTTGGTGCTAGGTCTTTCCCTTTAGGTTTTACCCCAACAATGTTTTCATTAGTTTCGCTCACTCTCGAAATCAAGCATTTTACAGCAGGTTGGAGCAGCCTGTATCTCAGCACAGGAATAAGGTAGGGAAGAATTCAAATACTCATTTTGACTGCCTCCAGAAGTTAGATCAGATGGCAAATTGGATTTGGTGCTAGGTCTTTCCCTTTAGGTTTTACCCCAACAATGTTTTCATTAGTTTCGCTCACTCTCGAAATCAAGCATTTTACAGCAGGTTGGAGCAGCCTGTATCTCAGCACAGGAATAAGGTAGGGAAGAATTCAAATACTCATTTTGACTGCCTCCAGAAGTTAGATCAGATGGCAAATTGGATTTGGTGCTAGGTCTTTCCCTTTAGGTTTTACCCCAACAATGTTTTCATTAGTTTCGCTCACTCTCGAAATCAAGCATTTTACAGCAGGTTGGAGCAGCCTGTATCTCAGCACAGGAATAAGGTAGGGAAGAATTCAAATACTCATTTTGACTGCCTCCAGAAGTTAGATCAGATGGCAAATTGGATTTGGTGCTAGGTCTTTCCCTTTAGGTTTTACCCCAACAATGTTTTCATTAGTTTTGCTCACTCTCGAAATCAAGCATTTTACAGCAGGTTGGAGCAGCCTGTATCTCAGCACAGGAATAAGGTAGGGAAGAATTCTAAGGATCATTTTGACTGCCTCCAGAAGTTAGATCAGATGGCAAATTGGATTTGGTGCTAGGTCTTTCCCTTTAGGTTTTACCCCAACAATGTTTTCATTAGTTTCGCTCACTCTCGAAATCAAGCATTTTACAGCAGGTTGGAGCAGCCTGTATCTCAGCACAGGAATAAGGTAGGGAAGAATTCAAATACTCATTTTGACTGCCTCCAGAAGTTAGATCAGATGGCAAATTGGATTTGGTGCTAGGTCTTTCCCTTTAGGTTTTACCCCAACAATGTTTTCATTAGTTTCGCTCACTCTCGAAATCAAGCATTTTACAGCAGGTTGGAGCAGCCTGTATCTCAGCACAGGAATAAGGTAGGGAAGAATTCTAAGGATCATTTTGACTGCCTCCAGAAGTTAGATCAGATGGCAAATTGGATTTGGTGCTAGGTCTTTCCCTTTAGGTTTTACCCCAACAATGTTTTCATTAGTTTCGCTCACTCTCGAAATCAAGCATTTTACAGCAGGTTGGAGCAGCCTGTATCTCAGCACAGGAATAAGGTAGGGAAGAATTCTAAGGATCATTTTGACTGCCTCCAGAAGTTAGATCAGATGGCAAATTGGATTTGGTGCTAGGTCTTTCCCTTTAGGTTTTACCCCAACAATGTTTTCATTAGTTTCGCTCACTCTCGAAATCAAGCATTTTACAGCAGGTTGGAGCAGCCTGTATCTCAGCACAGGAATAAGGTAGGGAAGAATTCAAATACTCATTTTGACTGCCTCCAGAAGTTAGATCAGATGGCAAATTGGATTTGGTGCTAGGTCTTTCCCTTTAGGTTTTACCCCAACAATGTTTTCATTAGTTTCGCTCACTCTCGAAATCAAGCATTTTACAGCAGGTTGGAGCAGCCTGTATCTCAGCACAGGAATAAGGTAGGGAAGAATTCAAATACTCATTTTGACTGCCTCCAGAAGTTAGATCAGATGGCAAATTGGATTTGGTGCTAGGTCTTTCCCTTTAGGTTTTACCCCAACAATGTTTTCATTAGTTTCGCTCACTCTCGAAATCAAGCATTTTACAGCAGGTTGGAGCAGCCTGTATCTCAGCACAGGAATAAGGTAGGGAAGAATTCAAATACTCATTTTGACTGCCTCCAGAAGTTAGATCAGATGGCAAATTGGATTTGGTGCTAGGTCTTTCCCTTTAGGTTTTACCCCAACAATGTTTTCATTAGTTTCGCTCACTCTCGAAATCAAGCATTTTACAGCAGGTTGGAGCAGCCTGTATCTCAGCACAGGAATAAGGTAGGGAAGAATTCTAAGGATCATTTTGACTGCCTCCAGAAGTTAGATCAGATGGCAAATTGGATTTGGTGCTAGGTCTTTCCCTTTAGGTTTTACCCCAACAATGTTTTCATTAGTTTCGCTCACTCTCGAAATCAAGCATTTTACAGCAGGTTGGAGCAGCCTGTATCTCAGCACAGGAATAAGGTAGGGAAGAATTCTAAGGATCATTTTGACTGCCTCCAGAAGTTAGATCAGATGGCAAATTGGATTTGGTGCTAGGTCTTTCCCTTTAGGTTTTACCCCAACAATGTTTTCATTAGTTTCGCTCACTCTCGAAATCAAGCATTTTACAGCAGGTTGGAGCAGCCTGTATCTCAGCACAGGAATAAGGTAGGGAAGAATTCTAAGGATCATTTTGTCTGCCTCCAGAAGTTAGATCAGATGGCAAATTGGATTTGGTGCTAGGTCTTTCCCTTTAGGTTTTACCCCAACAATGTTTTCATTAGTTTCGCTCACTCTCGAAATCAAGCATTTTACAGCAGGTTGGAGCAGCCTGTATCTCAGCACAGGAATAAGGTAGGGAAGAATTCTAAGGATCATTTTGACTGCCTCCAGAAGTTAGATCAGATGGCAAATTGGATTTGGTGCTAGGTCTTTCCCTTTAGGTTTTACCCCAACAATGTTTTCATTAGTTTCGCTCACTCTCGAAATCAAGCATTTTACAGCAGGTTGGAGCAGCCTGTATCTCAGCACAGGAATAAGGTAGGGAAGAATTCAAATACTCATTTTGACTGCCTCCAGAAGTTAGATCAGATGGCAAATTGGATTTGGTGCTAGGTCTTTCCCTTTAGGTTTTACCCCAACAATGTTTTCATTAGTTTCGCTCACTCTCGAAATCAAGCATTTTACAGCAGGTTGGAGCAGCCTGTATCTCAGCACAGGAATAAGGTAGGGAAGAATTCTAAGGATCATTTTGACTGCCTCCAGAAGTTAGATCAGATGGCAAATTGGATTTGGTGCTAGGTCTTTCCCTTTAGGTTTTACCCCAACAATGTTTTCATTAGTTTCGCTCACTCTCGAAATCAAGCATTTTACAGCAGGTTGGAGCAGCCTGTATCTCAGCACAGGAATAAGGTAGGGAAGAATTCTAAGGATCATTTTGACTGCCTCCAGAAGTTAGATCAGATGGCAAATTGGATTTGGTGCTAGGTCTTTCCCTTTAGGTTTTACCCCAACAATGTTTTCATTAGTTTCGCTCACTCTCGAAATCAAGCATTTTACAGCAGGTTGGAGCAGCCTGTATCTCAGCACAGGAATAAGGTAGGGAAGAATTCAAATACTCATTTTGACTGCCTCCAGAAGTTAGATCAGATGGCAAATTGGATTTGGTGCTAGGTCTTTCCCTTTAGGTTTTACCCCAACAATGTTTTCATTAGTTTCGCTCACTCTCGAAATCAAGCATTTTACAGCAGGTTGGAGCAGCCTGTATCTCAGCACAGGAATAAGGTAGGGAAGAATTCAAATACTCATTTTGACTGCCTCCAGAAGTTAGATCAGATGGCAAATTGGATTTGGTGCTAGGTCTTTCCCTTTAGGTTTTACCCCAACAATGTTTTCATTAGTTTCGCTCACTCTCGAAATCAAGCATTTTACAGCAGGTTGGAGCAGCCTGTATCTCAGCACAGGAATAAGGTAGGGAAGAATTCAAATACTCATTTTGACTGCCTCCAGAAGTTAGATCAGATGGCAAATTGGATTTGGTGCTAGGTCTTTCCCTTTAGGTTTTACCCCAACAATGTTTTCATTAGTTTCGCTCACTCTCGAAATCAAGCATTTTACAGCAGGTTGGAGCAGCCTGTATCTCAGCACAGGAATAAGGTAGGGAAGAATTCAAATACTCATTTTGACTGCCTCCAGAAGTTAGATCAGATGGCAAATTGGATTTGGTGCTAGGTCTTTCCCTTTAGGTTTTACCCCAACAATGTTTTCATTAGTTTCGCTCACTCTCGAAATCAAGCATTTTACAGCAGGTTGGAGCAGCTTGTATCTCAGCACAGGAATAAGGTAGGGAAGAATTCAAATACTCATTTTGACTGCCTCCAGAAGTTAGATCAGATGGCAAATTGGATTTGGTGCTAGGTCTTTCCCTTTAGGTTTTACCCCAACAATGTTTTCATTAGTTTCGCTCACTCTCGAAATCAAGCATTTTACAGCAGGTTGGAGCAGCCTGTATCTCAGCACAGGAATAAGGTAGGGAAGAATTCAAATACTCATTTTGACTGCCTCCAGAAGTTAGATCAGATGGCAAATTGGATTTGGTGCTAGGTCTTTCCCTTTAGGTTTTACCCCAACAATGTTTTCATTAGTTTCGCTCACTCTCAAAATCAAGCATTTTACAGCAGGTTGGAGCAGCCTGTATCTCAGCACAGGAATAAGGTAGGGAAGAATTCTAAGGATCATTTTGACTGCCTCCAGAAGTTAGATCAGATGGCAAATTGGATTTGGTGCTAGGTCTTTCCCTTTAGGTTTTACCCCAACAATGTTTTCATTAGTTTCGCTCACTCTCGAAATCAAGCATTTTACAGCAGGTTGGAGCAGCCTGTATCTCAGCACAGGAATAAGGTAGGGAAGAATTCTAAGGATCATTTTGACTGCCTCCAGAAGTTAGATCAGATGGCAAATTGGATTTGGTGCTAGGTCTTTCCCTTTAGGTTTTACCCCAACAATGTTTTCATTAGTTTCGCTCACTCTCGAAATCAAGCATTTTACAGCAGGTTGGAGCAGCCTGTATCTCAGCACAGGAATAAGGTAGGGAAGAATTCTAAGGATCATTTTGACTGCCTCCAGAAGTTAGATCAGATGGCAAATTGGATTTGGTGCTAGGTCTTTCCCTTTAGGTTTTACCCCAACAATGTTTTCATTAGTTTCGCTCACTCTCGAAATCAAGCATTTTACAGCAGGTTGGAGCAGCCTGTATCTCAGCACAGGAATAAGGTAGGGAAGAATTCTAAGGATCATTTTGACTGCCTCCAGAAGTTAGATCAGATGGCAAATTGGATTTGGTGCTAGGTCTTTCCCTTTAGGTTTTACCCCAACAATGTTTTCATTAGTTTCGCTCACTCTCGAAATCAAGCATTTTACAGCAGGTTGGAGCAGCCTGTATCTCAGCACAGGAATAAGGTAGGGAAGAATTCAAATACTCATTTTGACTGCCTCCAGAAGTTAGATCAGATGGCAAATTGGATTTGGTGCTAGGTGTTTCCCTTTAGGTTTTACCCCAACAACGTTTTCATTAGTTTCGCTCACTCTCGAAATCAAGCATTTTACAGCAGGTTGGAGCAGCCTGTATCTCAGCACAGGAATAAGGTAGGGAAGAATTCTAAGGATCATTTTGACTGCCTCCAGAAGTTAGATCAGATGGCAAATTGGATTTGGTGCTAGGTCTTTCCCTTTAGGTTTTACCCCAACAATGTTTTCATTAGTTTCGCTCACTCTCGAAATCAAGCATTTTACAGCAGGTTGGAGCAGCCTGTATCTCAGCACAGGAATAAGGTAGGGAAGAATTCTAAGGATCATTTTGACTGCCTCCAGAAGTTAGATCAGATGGCAAATTGGATTTGGTGCTAGGTCTTTCCCTTTAGGTTTTACCCCAACAATGTTTTCATTAGTTTCGCTCACTCTCGAAATCAAGCATTTTACAGCAGGTTGGAGCAGCCTGTATCTCAGCACAGGAATAAGGTAGGGAAGAATTCTAAGGATCATTTTGACTGCCTCCAGAAGTTAGATCAGATGGCAAATTGGATTTGGTGCTAGGTCTTTCCCTTTAGGTTTTACCCCAACAATGTTTTCATTAGTTTCGCTCACTCTCGAAATCAAGCATTTTACAGCAGGTTGGAGCAGCCTGTATCTCAGCACAGGAATAAGGTAGGGAAGAATTCTAAGGATCATTTTGACTGCCTCCAGAAGTTAGATCAGATGGCAAATTGGATTTGGTGCTAGGTCTTTCCCTTTAGGTTTTACCCCAACAACGTTTTCATTAGTTTCGCTCACTCTCGAAATCAAGCATTTTACAGCAGGTTGGAGCAGCCTGTATCTCAGCACAGGAATAAGGTAGGGAAGAATTCAAATACTCATTTTGACTGCCTCCAGAAGTTAGATCAGATGGCAAATTGGATTTGGTGCTAGGTCTTTCCCTTTAGGTTTTACCCCAACAATGTTTTCATTAGTTTCGCTCACTCTCGAAATCAAGCATTTTACAGCAGGTTGGAGCAGCCTGTATCTCAGCACAGGAATAAGGTAGGGAAGAATTCTAAGGATCATTTTGACTGCCTCCAGAAGTTAGATCAGATGGCAAATTGGATTTGGTGCTAGGTCTTTCCCTTTAGGTTTTACCCCAACAATGTTTTCATTAGTTTCGCTCACTCTCGAAATCAAGCATTTTACAGCAGGTTGGAGCAGCCTGTATCTCAGCACAGGAATAAGGTAGGGAAGAATTCAAATACTCATTTTGACTGCCTCCAGAAGTTAGATCAGATGGCAAATTGGATTTGGTGCTAGGTCTTTCCCTTTAGGTTTTACCCCAACAATGTTTTCATTAGTTTCGCTCACTCTCGAAATCAAGCATTTTACAGCAGGTTGGAGCAGCCTGTATCTCAGCACAGGAATAAGGTAGGGAAGAATTCAAATACTCATTTTGACTGCCTCCAGAAGTTAGATCAGATGGCAAATTGGATTTGGTGCTAGGTCTTTCCCTTTAGGTTTTACCCCAACAATGTTTTCATTAGTTTCGCTCACTCTCGAAATCAAGCATTTTACAGCAGGTTGGAGCAGCCTGTATCTCAGCACAGGAATAAGGTAGGGAAGAATTCTAAGGATCATTTTGACTGCCTCCAGAAGTTAGATCAGATGGCAAA
The DNA here is from genome assembly GCF_026170545.1 of Melanerpes formicivorus. Classification (NCBI taxonomy): domain Eukaryota; kingdom Metazoa; phylum Chordata; class Aves; order Piciformes; family Picidae; genus Melanerpes; species Melanerpes formicivorus. The sequence continues at coordinate 24,493 of NW_027143424.1, read as the reverse complement.
TTGGATTTGGTGCTAGGTCTTTCCCTTTAGGTTTTACCCCAACAATGTTTTCATTAGTTTCGCTCACTCTCGAAATCAAGCATTTTACAGCAGGTTGGAGCAGCCTGTATCTCAGCACAGGAATAAGGTAGGGAAGAATTCAAATACTCATTTTGACTGCCTCCAGAAGTTAGATCAGATGGCCAATGGAATTTGGTGCTAGGTCTTTCCCTTTAGGTTTTACCCCAACAATGTTTTCATTAGTTTCGCTCACTCTCGAAATCAAGCATTTTACAGCAGGTTGGAGCAGCCTGTATCTCAGCACAGGAATAAGGTAGGGAAGAATTCAAATACTCATTTTGACTGCCTCCAGAAGTTAGATCAGATGGCAAATTGGATTTGGTGCTAGGTCTTTCCCTTTAGGTTTTACCCCAACAATGTTTTCATTAGTTTCGCTCACTCTCGAAATCAAGCATTTTACAGCAGGTTGGAGCAGCCTGTATCTCAGCACAGGAATAAGGTAGGGAAGAATTCTAAGGATCATTTTGACTGCCTCCAGAAGTTAGATCAGATGGCAAATTGGATTTGGTGCTAGGTCTTTCCCTTTAGGTTTTACCCCAACAATGTTTTCATTAGTTTCGCTCACTCTCGAAATCAAGCATTTTACAGCAGGTTGGAGCAGCCTGTATCTCAGCACAGGAATAAGGTAGGGAAGAATTCTAAGGATCATTTTGACTGCCTCCAGAAGTTAGATCAGATGGCAAATTGGATTTGGTGCTAGGTCTTTCCCTTTAGGTTTTACCCCAACAATGTTTTCATTAGTTTCGCTCACTCTCGAAATCAAGCATTTTACAGCAGGTTGGAGCAGCCTGTATCTCAGCACAGGAATAAGGTAGGGAAGAATTCAAATACTCATTTTGACTGCCTCCAGAAGTTAGATCAGATGGCAAATTGGATTTGGTGCTAGGTCTTTCCCTTTAGGTTTTACCCCAACAATGTTTTCATTAGTTTCGCTCACTCTCGAAATCAAGCATTTTACAGCAGGTTGGAGCAGCCTGTATCTCAGCACAGGAATAAGGTAGGGAAGAATTCAAATACTCATTTTGACTGCCTCCAGAAGTTAGATCAGATGGCAAATTGGATTTGGTGCTAGGTCTTTCCCTTTAGGTTTTACCCCAACAATGTTTTCATTAGTTTCGCTCACTCTCGAAATCAAGCATTTTACAGCAGGTTGGAGCAGCCTGTATCTCAGCACAGGAATAAGGTAGGGAAGAATTCTAAGGATCATTTTGACTGCCTCCAGAAGTTAGATCAGATGGCAAATTGGATTTGGTGCTAGGTCTTTCCCTTTAGGTTTTACCCCAACAATGTTTTCATTAGTTTCGCTCACTCTCGAAATCAAGCATTTTACAGCAGGTTGGAGCAGCCTGTATCTCAGCACAGGAATAAGGTAGGGAAGAATTCTAAGGATCATTTTGACTGCCTCCAGAAGTTAGATCAGATGGCAAATTGGATTTGGTGCTAGGTCTTTCCCTTTAGGTTTTACCCCAACAATGTTTTCATTAGTTTCGCTCACTCTCGAAATCAAGCATTTTACAGCAGGTTGGAGCAGCCTGTATCTCAGCACAGGAATAAGGTAGGGAAGAATTCAAATACTCATTTTGACTGCCTCCAGAAGTTAGATCAGATGGCCAATGGAATTTGGTGCTAGGTCTTTCCCTTTAGGTTTTACCCCAACAATGTTTTCATTAGTTTCGCTCACTCTCGAAATCAAGCATTTTACAGCAGGTTGGAGCAGCCTGTATCTCAGCACAGGAATAAGGTAGGGAAGAATTCAAATACTCATTTTGACTGCCTCCAGAAGTTAGATCAGATGGCAAATTGGATTTGGTGCTAGGTCTTTCCCTTTAGGTTTTACCCCAACAATGTTTTCATTAGTTTCGCTCACTCTCGAAATCAAGCATTTTACAGCAGGTTGGAGCAGCCTGTATCTCAGCACAGGAATAAGGTAGGGAAGAATTCTAAGGATCATTTTGACTGCCTCCAGAAGTTAGATCAGATGGCAAATTGGATTTGGTGCTAGGTCTTTCCCTTTAGGTTTTACCCCAACAATGTTTTCATTAGTTTCGCTCACTCTCGAAATCAAGCATTTTACAGCAGGTTGGAGCAGCCTGTATCTCAGCACAGGAATAAGGTAGGGAAGAATTCTAAGGATCATTTTGACTGCCTCCAGAAGTTAGATCAGATGGCAAATTGGATTTGGTGCTAGGTCTTTCCCTTTAGGTTTTACCCCAACAATGTTTTCATTAGTTTCGCTCACTCTCGAAATCAAGCATTTTACAGCAGGTTGGAGCAGCCTGTATCTCAGCACAGGAATAAGGTAGGGAAGAATTCAAATACTCATTTTGACTGCCTCCAGAAGTTAGATCAGATGGCAAATTGGATTTGGTGCTAGGTCTTTCCCTTTAGGTTTTACCCCAACAATGTTTTCATTAGTTTCGCTCACTCTCGAAATCAAGCATTTTACAGCAGGTTGGAGCAGCCTGTATCTCAGCACAGGAATAAGGTAGGGAAGAATTCAAATACTCATTTTGACTGCCTCCAGAAGTTAGATCAGATGGCAAATTGGATTTGGTGCTAGGTCTTTCCCTTTAGGTTTTACCCCAACAATGTTTTCATTAGTTTCGCTCACTCTCGAAATCAAGCATTTTACAGCAGGTTGGAGCAGCCTGTATCTCAGCACAGGAATAAGGTAGGGAAGAATTCTAAGGATCATTTTGACTGCCTCCAGAAGTTAGATCAGATGGCAAATTGGATTTGGTGCTAGGTCTTTCCCTTTAGGTTTTACCCCAACAATGTTTTCATTAGTTTCGCTCACTCTCGAAATCAAGCATTTTACAGCAGGTTGGAGCAGCCTGTATCTCAGCACAGGAATAAGGTAGGGAAGAATTCTAAGGATCATTTTGACTGCCTCCAGAAGTTAGATCAGATGGCAAATTGGATTTGGTGCTAGGTCTTTCCCTTTATGTTTTACCCCAACAATGTTTTCATTAGTTTCGCTCCCTCTCGAAATCAAGCATTTTACAGCAGGTTGGAGCAGCCTGTATCTCAGCACAGGAATAAGGTAGGGAAGAATTCTAAGGATCATTTTGACTGCCTCCAGAAGTTAGATCAGATGGCAAATTGGATTTGGTGCTAGGTCTTTCCCTTTAGGTTTTACCCCAACAATGTTTTCATTAGTTTCGCTCACTCTCGAAATCAAGCATTTTACAGCAGGTTGGAGCAGCCTGTATCTCAGCACAGGAATAAGGTAGGGAAGAATTCAAATACTCATTTTGACTGCCTCCAGAAGTTAGATCAGATGGCAAATTGGATTTGGTGCTAGGTCTTTCCCTTTAGGTTTTACCCCAACAATGTTTTCATTAGTTTCGCTCACTCTCGAAATCAAGCATTTTACAGCAGGTTGGAGCAGCCTGTATCTCAGCACAGGAATAAGGTAGGGAAGAATTCAAATACTCATTTTGACTGCCTCCAGAAGTTAGATCAGATGGCAAATTGGATTTGGTGCTAGGTCTTTCCCTTTAGGTTTTACCCCAACAATGTTTTCATTAGTTTCGCTCACTCTCGAAATCAAGCATTTTACAGCAGGTTGGAGCAGCCTGTATCTCAGCACAGGAATAAGGTAGGGAAGAATTCTAAGGATCATTTTGACTGCCTCCAGAAGTTAGATCAGATGGCAAATTGGATTTGGTGCTAGGTCTTTCCCTTTAGGTTTTACCCCAACAATGTTTTCATTAGTTTCGCTCACTCTCGAAATCAAGCATTTTACAGCAGGTTGGAGCAGCCTGTATCTCAGCACAGGAATAAGGTAGGGAAGAATTCTAAGGATCATTTTGACTGCCTCCAGAAGTTAGATCAGATGGCAAATTGGATTTGGTGCTAGGTCTTTCCCTTTAGGTTTTACCCCAACAATGTTTTCATTAGTTTCGCTCACTCTCGAAATCAAGCATTTTACAGCAGGTTGGAGCAGCCTGTATCTCAGCACAGGAATAAGGTAGGGAAGAATTCAAATACTCATTTTGACTGCCTCCAGAAGTTAGATCAGATGGCAAATTGGATTTGGTGCTAGGTCTTTCCCTTTAGGTTTTACCCCAACAATGTTTTCATTAGTTTCGCTCACTCTCGAAATCAAGCATTTTACAGCAGGTTGGAGCAGCCTGTATCTCAGCACAGGAATAAGGTAGGGAAGAATTCTAAGGCTCATTTTGACTGCCTCCAGAAGTTAGATCAGATGGCAAATTGGATTTGGTGCTAGGTCTTTCCCTTTAGGTTTTACCCCAACAATGTTTTCATTAGTTTCGCTCACTCTCGAAATCAAGCATTTTACAGCAGGTTGGAGCAGCCTGTATCTCAGCACAGGAATAAGGTAGGGAAGAATTCTAAGGATCATTTTGACTGCCTCCAGAAGTTAGATCAGATGGCAAATTGGATTTGGTGCTAGGTCTTTCCCTTTAGGTTTTACCCCAACAATGTTTTCATTAGTTTCGCTCACTCTCGAAATCAAGCATTTTACAGCAGGTTGGAGCAGCCTGTATCTCAGCACAGGAATAAGGTAGGGAAGCATTCTAAGGATCATTTTGACTGCCTCCAGAAGTTAGATCAGATGGCAAATTGGATTTGGTGCTAGGTCTTTCCCTTTAGGTTTTACCCCAACAATGTTTTCATTAGTTTCGCTCACTCTCGAAATCAAGCATTTTACAGCAGGTTGGAGCAGCCTGTATCTCAGCACAGGAATAAGGTAGGGAAGAATTCTAAGGATCATTTTGACTGCCTCCAGAAGTTAGATCAGATGGCAAATTGGATTTGGTGCTAGGTCTTTCCCTTTAGGTTTTACCCCAACAATGTTTTCATTAGTTTCGCTCACTCTCGAAATCAAGCATTTTACAGCAGGTTGGAGCAGCCTGTATCTCAGCACAGGAATAAGGTAGGGAAGAATTCAAATACTCATTTTGACTGCCTCCAGAAGTTAGATCAGATGGCAAATTGGATTTGGTGCTAGGTCTTTCCCTTTAGGTTTTACCCCAACAATGTTTTCATTAGTTTCGCTCACTCTCGAAATCAAGCATTTTACAGCAGGTTGGAGCAGCCTGTATCTCAGCACAGGAATAAGGTAGGGAAGAATTCTAAGGATCATTTTGACTGCCTCCAGAAGTTAGATCAGATGGCAAATTGGATTTGGTGCTAGGTCTTTCCCTTTAGGTTTTACCCCAACGATGTTTTCATTAGTTTCGCTCACTCTCGAAATCAAGCATTTTACAGCAGGTTGGAGCAGCCTGTATCTCAGCACAGGAATAAGGTAGGGAAGAATTCTAAGGATCATTTTGACTGCCTCCAGAAGTTAGATCAGATGGCAAATTGGATTTGGTGCTAGGTCTTTCCCTTTAGGTTTTACCCCAACAATGTTTTCATTAGTTTCGCTCACTCTCGAAATCAAGCATTTTACAGCAGGTTGGAGCAGCCTGTATCTCAGCACAGGAATAAGGTAGGGAAGAATTCTAAGGATCATTTTGACTGCCTCCAGAAGTTAGATCAGATGGCAAATTGGATTTGGTGCTAGGTCTTTCCCTTTAGGTTTTACCCCAACAATGTTTTCATTAGTTTCGCTCACTCTCGAAATCAAGCATTTTACAGCAGGTTGGAGCAGCCTGTATCTCAGCACAGGAATAAGGTAGGGAAGAATTCTAAGGATCATTTTGACTGCCTCCAGAAGTTAGATCAGATGGCAAATTGGATTTGGTGCTAGGTCTTTCCCTTTAGGTTTTACCCCAACAATGTTTTCATTAGTTTCGCTCACTCTCGAAATCAAGCATTTTACAGCAGGTTGGAGCAGCCTGTATCTCAGCACAGGAATAAGGTAGGGAAGAATTCTAAGGATCATTTTGACTGCCTCCAGAAGTTAGATCAGATGGCAAATTGGATTTGGTGCTAGGTCTTTCCCTTTAGGTTTTACCCCAACAATGTTTTCATTAGTTTCGCTCACTCTCGAAATCAAGCATTTTACAGCAGGTTGGAGCAGCCTGTATCTCAGCACAGGAATAAGGTAGGGAAGAATTCTAAGGATCATTTTGACTGCCTCCAGAAGTTAGATCAGATGGCAAATTGGATTTGGTGCTAGGTCTTTCCCTTTAGGTTTTACCCCAACAATGTTTTCATTAGTTTCGCTCACTCTCGAAATCAAGCATTTTACAGCAGGTTGGAGCAGCCTGTATCTCAGCACAGGAATAAGGTAGGGAAGAATTCTAAGGATCATTTTGACTGCCTCCAGAAGTTAGATCAGATGGCAAATTGGATTTGGTGCTAGGTCTTTCCCTTTAGGTTTTACCCCAACAATGTTTTCATTAGTTTCGCTCACTCTCGAAATCAAGCATTTTACAGCAGGTTGGAGCAGCCTGTATCTCAGCACAGGAATAAGGTAGGGAAGAATTCTAAGGATCATTTTGACTGCCTCCAGAAGTTAGATCAGATGGCAAATTGGATTTGGTGCTAGGTCTTTCCCTTTAGGTTTTACCCCAACAATGTTTTCATTAGTTTCGCTCACTCTCGAAATCAAGCATTTTACAGCAGGTTGGAGCAGCCTGTATCTCAGCACAGGAATAAGGTAGGGAAGAATTCAAATACTCATTTTGACTGCCTCCAGAAGTTAGATCAGATGGCAAATTGGATTTGGTGCTAGGTCTTTCCCTTTAGGTTTTACCCCAACAATGTTTTCATTAGTTTCGCTCACTCTCGAAATCAAGCATTTTACAGCAGGTTGGAGCAGCCTGTATCTCAGCACAGGAATAAGGTAGGGAAGAATTCAAATACTCATTTTGACTGCCTCCAGAAGTTAGATCAGATGGCAAATTGGATTTGGTGCTAGGTCTTTCCCTTTAGGTTTTACCCCAACAATGTTTTCATTAGTTTCGCTCACTCTCGAAATCAAGCATTTTACAGCAGGTTGGAGCAGCCTGTATCTCAGCACAGGAATAAGGTAGGGAAGAATTCAAATACTCATTTTGACTGCCTCCAGAAGTTAGATCAGATGGCAAATTGGATTTGGTGCTAGGTCTTTCCCTTTAGGTTTTACCCCAACAATGTTTTCATTAGTTTCGCTCACTCTCGAAATCAAGCATTTTACAGCAGGTTGGAGCAGCCTGTATCTCAGCACAGGAATAAGGTAGGGAAGAATTCAAATACTCATTTTGACTGCCTCCAGAAGTTAGATCAGATGGCAAATTGGATTTGGTGCTAGGTCTTTCCCTTTAGGTTTTACCCCAACAATGTTTTCATTAGTTTCGCTCACTCTCGAAATCAAGCATTTTACAGCAGGTTGGAGCAGCCTGTATCTCAGCACAGGAATAAGGTAGGGAAGAATTCTAAGGATCATTTTGACTGCCTCCAGAAGTTAGATCAGATGGCAAATTGGATTTGGTGCTAGGTCTTTCCCTTTAGGTTTTACCCCAACAATGTTTTCATTAGTTTCACTCACTCTCGAAATCAAGCATTTTACAGCAGGTTGGAGCAGCCTGTATCTCAGCACAGGAATAAGGTAGGGAAGAATTCTAAGGATCATTTTGACTGCCTCCAGAAGTTAGATCAGATGGCAAATTGGATTTGGTGCTAGGTCTTTCCCTTTAGGTTTTACCCCAACAATGTTTTCATTAGTTTCGCTCACTCTCGAAATCAAGCATTTTACAGCAGGTTGGAGCAGCCTGTATCTCAGCACAGGAATAAGGTAGGGAAGAATTCAAATACTCATTTTGACTGCCTCCAGAAGTTAGATCAGATGGCAAATTGGATTTGGTGCTAGGTCTTTCCCTTTAGGTTTTACCCCAACAATGTTTTCATTAGTTTCGCTCACTCTCGAAATCAAGCATTTTACAGCAGGTTGGAGCAGCCTGTATCTCAGCACAGGAATAAGGTAGGGAAGAATTCAAATACTCATTTTGACTGCCTCCAGAAGTTAGATCAGATGGCAAATTGGATTTGGTGCTAGGTCTTTCCCTTTAGGTTTTACCCCAACAATGTTTTCATTAGTTTCGCTCACTCTCGAAATCAAGCATTTTACAGCAGGTTGGAGCAGCCTGTATCTCAGCACAGGAATAAGGTAGGGAAGAATTCTAAGGATCATTTTGACTGCCTCCAGAAGTTAGATCAGATGGCAAATTGGATTTGGTGCTAGGTCTTTCCCTTTAGGTTTTACCCCAACAATGTTTTCATTAGTTTCGCTCACTCTCGAAATCAAGCATTTTACAGCAGGTTGGAGCAGCCTGTATCTCAGCACAGGAATAAGGTAGGGAAGAATTCTAAGGATCATTTTGACTGCCTCCAGAAGTTAGATCAGATGGCAAATTGGATTTGGTTCTAGGTCTTTCCCTTTAGGTTTTACCCCAACAATGTTTTCATTAGTTTCGCTCACTCTCGAAATCAAGCATTTTACAGCAGGTTGGAGCAGCCTGTATCTCAGCACAGGAATAAGGTAGGGAAGAATTCAAATACTCATTTTGACTGCCTCCAGAAGTTAGATCAGATGGCAAATTGGATTTGGTGCTAGGTCTTTCCCTTTAGGTTTTACCCCAACAATGTTTTCATTAGTTTCGCTCACTCTCGAAATCAAGCATTTTACAGCAGGTTGGAGCAGCCTGTATCTCAGCACAGGAATAAGGTAGGGAAGAATTCAAATACTCATTTTGACTGCCTCCAGAAGTTAGATCAGATGGCAAATTGGATTTGGTGCTAGGTCTTTCCCTTTAGGTTTTACCCCAACAATGTTTTCATTAGTTTCGCTCACTCTCGAAATCAAGCATTTTACAGCAGGTTGGAGCAGCCTGTATCTCAGCACAGGAATAAGGTAGGGAAGAATTCTAAGGATCATTTTGACTGCCTCCAGAAGTTAGATCAGATGGCAAATTGGATTTGGTGCTAGGTCTTTCCCTTTAGGTTTTACCCCAACAATGTTTTCATTAGTTTCGCTCACTCTCGAAATCAAGCATTTTACAGCAGGTTGGAGCAGCCTGAATCTCAGCACAGGAATAAGGTAGGGAAGAATTCAAATACTCATTTTGACTGCCTCCAGAAGTTAGATCAGATGGCAAATTGGATTTGGTGCTAGGTCTTTCCCTTTAGGTTTTACCCCAACAATGTTTTCATTAGTTTCGCTCACTCTCGAAATCAAGCATTTTACAGCAGGTTGGAGCAGCCTGTATCTCAGCACAGGAATAAGGTAGGGAAGAATTCTAAGGATCATTTTGACTGCCTCCAGAAGTTAGATCAGATGGCAAATTGGATTTGGTGCTAGGTCTTTCCCTTTAGGTTTTACCCCAACAATGTTTTCATTAGTTTCGCTCACTCTCGAAATCAAGCATTTTACAGCAGGTTGGAGCAGCCTGTATCTCAGCACAGGAATAAGGTAGGGAAGAATTCTAAGGATCATTTTGACTGCCTCCAGAAGTTAGATCAGATGGCAAATTGGATTTGGTGCTAGGTCTTTCCCTTTAGGTTTTACCCCAACAATGTTTTCATTAGTTTCGCTCGCTCTCGAAATCAAGCATTTTACAGCAGGTTGGAGCAGCCTGTATCTCAGCACAGGAATAAGGTAGGGAAGAATTCTAAGGATCATTTTGACTGCCTCCAGAAGTTAGATCAGATGGCAAATTGGATTTGGTGCTAGGTCTTTCCCTTTAGGTTTTACCCCAACAATGTTTTCATTAGTTTCGCTCACTCTCGAAATCAAGCATTTTACAGCAGGTTGGAGCAGCCTGTATCTCAGCACAGGAATAAGGTAGGGAAGAATTCTAAGGATCATTTTGACTGCCTCCAGAAGTTAGATCAGATGGCAAATTGGATTTGGTGCTAGGTCTTTCCCTTTAGGTTTTACCCCAACAATGTTTTCATTAGTTTCGCTCACTCTCGAAATCAAGCATTTTACAGCAGGTTGGAGCAGCCTGTATCTCAGCACAGGAATAAGGTAGGGAAGAATTCTAAGGATCATTTTGACTGCCTCCAGAAGTTAGATCAGATGGCAAATTGGATTTGGTGCTAGGTCTTTCCCTTTAGGTTTTACCCCAACAATGTTTTCATTAGTTTCGCTCACTCTCGAAATCAAGCATTTTACAGCAGGTTGGAGCAGCCTGTATCTCAGCACAGGAATAAGGTAGGGAAGAATTCTAAGGATCATTTTGACTGCCTCCAGAAGTTAGATCAGATGGCAAATTGGATTTGGTGCTAGGTCTTTCCCTTTAGGTTTTACCCCAACAATGTTTTCATTAGTTTCGCTCACTCTCGAAATCAAGCATTTTACAGCAGGTTGGAGCAGCCTGTATCTCAGCACAGGAATAAGGTAGGGAAGAATTCTAAGGATCATTTTGACTGCCTCCAGAAGTTAGATCAGATGGCAAATTGGATTTGGTGCTAGGTCTTTCCCTTTAGGTTTTACCCCAACAATGTTTTCATTAGTTTCGCTCCCTCTCGAAATCAAGCATTTTACAGCAGGTTGGAGCAGCCTGTATCTCAGCACAGGAATAAGGTAGGGAAGAATTCTAAGGATCATTTTGACTGCCTCCAGAAGTTAGATCAGATGGCAAATTGGATTTGGTGCTAGGTCTTTCCCTTTAGGTTTTACCCCAACAATGTTTTCATTAGTTTCGCTCACTCTCGAAATCAAGCATTTTACAGCAGGTTGGAGCAGCCTGTATCTCAGCACAGGAATAAGGTAGGGAAGAATTCTAAGGATCATTTTGACTGCCTCCAGAAGTTAGATCAGATGGCAAATTGGATTTGGTGCTAGGTCTTTCCCTTTAGGTTTTACCCCAACAATGTTTTCATTAGTTTCGCTCACTCTCGAAATCAAGCATTTTACAGCAGGTTGGAGCAGCCTGTATCTCAGCACAGGAATAAGGTAGGGAAGAATTCTAAGGATCATTTTGACTGCCTCCAGAAGTTAGATCAGATGGCAAATTGGATTTGGTGCTAGGTCTTTCCCTTTAGGTTTTACCCCAACAATGTTTTCATTAGTTTCGCTCACTCTCGAAATCAAGCATTTTACAGCAGGTTGGAGCAGCCTGTATCTCAGCACAGGAATAAGGTAGGGAAGAATTCTAAGGATCATTTTGACTGCCTCCAGAAGTTAGATCAGATGGCAAATTGGATTTGGTGCTAGGTCTTTCCCTTTAGGTTTTACCCCAACAATGTTTTCATTAGTTTCGCTCACTCTCGAAATCAAGCATTTTACAGCAGGTTGGAGCAGCCTGTATCTCAGCACAGGAATAAGGTAGGGAAGAATTCTAAGGATCATTTTGACTGCCTCCAGAAGTTAGATCAGATGGCAAATTGGATTTGGTGCTAGGTCTTTCCCTTTAGGTTTTACCCCAACAATGTTTTCATTAGTTTCGCTCACTCTCGAAATCAAGCATTTTACAGCAGGTTGGAGCAGCCTGTATCTCAGCACAGGAATAAGGTAGGGAAGAATTCAAATACTCATTTTGACTGCCTCCAGAAGTTAGATCAGATGGCAAATTGGATTTGGTGCTAGGTCTTTCCCTTTAGGTTTTACCCCAACAATGTTTTCATTAGTTTCGCTCACTCTCGAAATCAAGCATTTTACAGCAGGTTGGAGCAGCCTGTATCTCAGCACAGGAATAAGGTAGGGAAGAATTCAAATACTCATTTTGACTGCCTCCAGAAGTTAGATCAGATGGCAAATTGGATTTGGTGCTAGGTCTTTCCCTTTAGGTTTTACCCCAACAATGTTTTCATTAGTTTCGCTCACTCTCGAAATCAAGCATTTTACAGCAGGTTGGAGCAGCCTGTATCTCAGCACAGGAATAAGGTAGGGAAGAATTCAAATACTCATTTTGACTGCCTCCAGAAGTTAGATCAGATGGCAAATTGGATTTGGTGCTAGGTCTTTCCCTTTAGGTTTTACCCCAACAATGTTTTCATTAGTTTCGCTCACTCTCGAAATCAAGCATTTTACAGCAGGTTGGAGCAGCCTGTATCTCAGCACAGGAATAAGGTAGGGAAGAATTCAAATACTCATTTTGACTGCCTCCAGAAGTTAGATCAGATGGCAAATTGGATTTGGTGCTAGGTCTTTCCCTTTAGGTTTTACCCCAACAATGTTTTCATTAGTTTCGCTCACTCTCGAAATCAAGCATTTTACAGCAGGTTGGAGCAGCCTGTATCTCAGCACAGGAATAAGGTAGGGAAGAATTCTAAGGATCATTTTGACTGCCTCCAGAAGTTAGATCAGATGGCAAATTGGATTTGGTGCTAGGTCTTTCCCTTTAGGTTTTACCCCAACAATGTTTTCATTAGTTTCGCTCACTCTCGAAATCAAGCATTTTACAGCAGGTTGGAGCAGCCTGTATCTCAGCACAGGAATAAGGTAGGGAAGAATTCTAAGGATCATTTTGACTGCCTCCAGAAGTTAGATCAGATGGCAAATTGGATTTGGTGCTAGGTCTTTCCCTTTAGGTTTTACCCCAACAATGTTTTCATTAGTTTCGCTCACTCTCGAAATCAAGCATTTTACAGCAGGTTGGAGCAGCCTGTATCTCAGCACAGGAATAAGGTAGGGAAGAATTCAAATACTCATTTTGACTGCCTCCAGAAGTTAGATCAGATGGCAAATTGGATTTGGTGCTAGGTCTTTCCCTTTAGGTTTTAACCCAACAATGTTTTCATTAGTTTCGCTCACTCTCGAAATCAAGCATTTTACAGCAGGTTGGAGCAGCCTGTATCTCAGCACAGGAATAAGGTAGGGAAGAATTCAAATACTCATTTTGACTGCCTCCAGAAGTTAGATCAGATGGCAAATTGGATTTGGTGCTAGGTCTTTCCCTTTAGGTTTTACCCCAACAATGTTTTCATTAGTTTCGCTCACTCTCGAAATCAAGCATTTTACAGCAGGTTGGAGCAGCCTGTATCTCAGCACAGGAATAAGGTAGGGAAGAATTCTAAGGATCATTTTGACTGCCTCCAGAAGTTAGATCAGATGGCAAATTGGATTTGGTGCTAGGTCTTTCCCTTTAGGTTTTACCCCAACAATGTTTTCATTAGTTTCGCTCACTCTCGAAATCAAGCATTTTACAGCAGGTTGGAGCAGCCTGTATCTCAGCACAGGAATAAGGTAGGGAAGAATTCTAAGGATCATTTTGACTGCCTCCAGAAGTTAGATCAGATGGCAAATTGGATTTGGTGCTAGGTCTTTCCCTTTAGGTTTTACCCCAACAATGTTTTCATTAGTTTCGCTCACTCTCGAAATCAAGCATTTTACAGCAGGTTGGAGCAGCCTGTATCTCAGCACAGGAATAAGGTAGGGAAGAATTCAAATACTCATTTTGACTGCCTCCAGAAGTTAGATCAGATGGCAAATTGGATTTGGTGCTAGGTCTTTCCCTTTAGGTTTTACCCCAACAATGTTTTCATTAGTTTCGCTCACTCTCGAAATCAAGCATTTTACAGCAGGTTGGAGCAGCCTGTATCTCAGCACAGGAATAAGGTAGGGAAGAATTCTAAGGATCATTTTGACTGCCTCCAGAAGTTAGATCAGATGGCAAATTGGATTTGGTGCTAGGTCTTTCCCTTTAGGTTTTACCCCAACAATGTTTTCATTAGTTTCGCTCACTCTCGAAATCAAGCATTTTACAGCAGGTTGGAGCAGCCTGTATCTCAGCACAGGAATAAGGTAGGGAAGAATTCTAAGGATCATTTTGACTGCCTCCAGAAGTTAGATCAGATGGCAAATTGGATTTGGTGCTAGGTCTTTCCCTTTAGGTTTTACCCCAACAATGTTTTCATTAGTTTCGCTCACTCTCGAAATCAAGCATTTTACAGCAGGTTGGAGCAGCCTGTATCTCAGCACAGGAATAAGGTAGGGAAGAATTCAAATACTCATTTTGACTGCCTCCAGAAGTTAGATCAGATGGCAAATTGGATTTGGTGCTAGGTCTTTCCCTTTAGGTTTTACCCCAACAATGTTTTCATTAGTTTCGCTCACTCTCGAAATCAAGCATTTTACAGCAGGTTGGAGCAGCCTGTATCTCAGCACAGGAATAAGGTAGGGAAGAATTCTAAGGATCATTTTGACTGCCTCCAGAAGTTAGATCAGATGGCAAATTGGATTTGGTGCTAGGTCTTTCCCTTTAGGTTTTACCCCAACAATGTTTTCATTAGTTTCGCTCACTCTCGAAATCAAGCATTTTACAGCAGGTTGGAGCAGCCTGTATCTCAGCACAGGAATAAGGTAGGGAAGAATTCTAAGGATCATTTTGACTGCCTCCAGAAGTTAGATCAGATGGCAAATTGGATTTGGTGCTAGGTCTTTCCCTTTAGGTTTTACCCCAACAATGTTTTCATTAGTTTCGCTCACTCTCGAAATCAAGCATTTTACAGCAGGTTGGAGCAGCCTGTATCTCAGCACAGGAATAAGGTAGGGAAGAATTCAAATACTCATTTTGACTGCCTCCAGAAGTTAGATCAGATGGCAAATTGGATTTGGTGCTAGGTCTTTCCCTTTAGGTTTTACCCCAACAATGTTTTCATTAGTTTCGCTCACTCTCGAAATCAAGCATTTTACAGCAGGTTGGAGCAGCCTGTATCTCAGCACAGGAATAAGGTAGGGAAGAATTCTAAGGATCATTTTGACTGCCTCCAGAAGTTAGATCAGATGGCAAATTGGATTTGGTGCTAGGTCTTTCCCTTTAGGTTTTACCCCAACAATGTTTTCATTAGTTTCGCTCACCTCTCGAAATCAAGCATTTTACAGCAGGTTGGAGCAGCCTGTATCTCAGCACAGGAATAAGGTAGGGAAGAATTCTAAGGATCATTTTGACTGCCTCCAGAAGTTAGATCAGATGGCAAATTGGATTTGGTGCTAGGTCTTTCCCTTTAGGTTTTACCCCAACAATGTTTTCATTAGTTTCGCTCACTCTCGAAATCAAGCATTTTACAGCAGGTTGGAGCAGCCTGTATCTCAGCACAGGAATAAGGTAGGGAAGAATTCTAAGGATCATTTTGACTGCCTCCAGAAGTTAGATCAGATGGCAAATTGGATTTGGTGCTAGGTCTTTCCCTTTAGGTTTTACCCCAACAATGTTTTCATTAGTTTCGCTCACTCTCGAAATCAAGCATTTTACAGCAGGTTGGAGCAGCCTGTATCTCAGCACAGGAATAAGGTAGGGAAGAATTCAAATACTCATTTTGACTGCCTCCAGAAGTTAGATCAGATGGCAAATTGGATTGGTGCTAGGTCTTTCCCTTTAGGTTTTACCCCAACAATGTTTTCATTAGTTTCGCTCACTCTCGAAATCAAGCATTTTACAGCAGGTTGGAGCAGCCTGAATCTCAGCACAGGAATAAGGTAGGGAAGAATTCAAATACTCATTTTGACTGCCTCCAGAAGTTAGATCAGATGGCAAATTGGATTTGGTGCTAGGTCTTTCCCTTTAGGTTTTACCCCAACAATGTTTTCATTAGTTTCGCTCACTCTCGAAATCAAGCATTTTACAGCAGGTTGGAGCAGCCTGTATCTCAGCACAGGAATAAGGTAGGGAAGAATTCAAATACTCATTTTGACTGCCTCCAGAAGTTAGATCAGATGGCAAATTGGATTTGGTGCTAGGTCTTTCCCTTTAGGTTTTACCCCAACAATGTTTTCATTAGTTTCGCTCACTCTCGAAATCAAGCATTTTACAGCAGGTTGGAGCAGCCTGTATCTCAGCACAGGAATAAGGTAGGGAAGAATTCAAATACTCATTTTGACTGCCTCCAGAAGTTAGATCAGATGGCAAATTGGATTTGGTGCTAGGTCTTTCCCTTTAGGTTTTTACCCCAACAATGTTTTCATTAGTTTCGCTCACTCTCGAAATCAAGCATTTTACAGCAGGTTGGAGCAGCCTGTATCTCAGCACAGGAATAAGGTAGGGAAGAATTCTAAGGATCATTTTGACTGCCTCCAGAAGTTAGATCAGATGGCAAATTGGATTTGGTGCTAGGTCTTTCCCTTTAGGTTTTACCCCAACATGTTTTCATTAGTTTCGCTCACTCTCGAAATCAAGCATTTTACAGCAGGTTGGAGCAGCCTGTATCTCAGCACAGGAATAAGGTAGGGAAGAATTCAAATACTCATTTTGACTGCCTCCAGAAGTTAGATCAGATGGCAAATTGGATTTGGTGCTAGGTCTTTCCCTTTAGGTTTTACCCCAACAATGTTTCATTAGTTTCGCTCACTCTCGAAATCAAGCATTTTACAGCAGGTTGGAGCAGCCTGAATCTCAGCACAGGAATAAGGTAGGGAAGAATTCAAATACTCATTTTGACTGCCTCCAGAAGTTAGATCAGATGGCAAATTGGATTTGGTGCTAGGTCTTTCCCTTTAGGTTTTACCCCAACAATGTTTTCATTAGTTTCGCTCACTCTCGAAATCAAGCATTTTACAGCAGGTTGGAGCAGCCTGTATCTCAGCACAGGAATAAGGTAGGGAAGAATTCAAATACTCATTTTGACTGCCTCCAGAAGTTAGATCAGATGGCAAATTGGATTTGGTGCTAGGTCTTTCCCTTTAGGTTTTACCCCAACAATGTTTTCATTAGTTTCGCTCACTCTCGAAATCAAGCATTTTACAGCAGGTTGGAGCAGCCTGTATCTCAGCACAGGAATAAGGTAGGAAGAATTCAAATACTCATTTTGACTGCCTCCAGAAGTTAGATCAGATGGCAAATTGGATTTGGTGCTAGGTCTTTCCCTTTAGGTTTTACCCCAACAATGTTTTCATTAGTTTCGCTCACTCTCGAAATCAAGCATTTTACAGCAGGTTGGAGCAGCCTGTATCTCAGCACAGGAATAAGGTAGGGAAGAATTCAAATACTCATTTTGACTGCCTCCAGAAGTTAGATCAGATGGCAAATTGGATTTGGTGCTAGGTCTTTCCCTTTAGGTTTTACCCCAACAATGTTTTCATTAGTTTCGCTCACTCTCGAAATCAAGCATTTTACAGCAGGTTGGAGCAGCCTGTATCTCAGCACAGGAATAAGGTAGGGAAGAATTCAAATACTCATTTTGACTGCCTCCAGAAGTTAGATCAGATGGCAAATTGGATTTGGTGCTAGGTCTTTCCCTTTAGGTTTTACCCCAACAATGTTTTCATTAGTTTCGCTCACTCTCGAAATCAAGCATTTTACAGCAGGTTGGAGCAGCCTGTATCTCAGCACAGGAATAAGGTAGGGAAGAATTCTAAGGATCATTTTGACTGCCTCCAGAAGTTAGATCAGATGGCAAATTGGATTTGGTGCTAGGTCTTTCCCTTTAGGTTTTACCCCAACAATGTTTTCATTAGTTTCGCTCACTCTCGAAATCAAGCATTTTACAGCAGGTTGGAGCAGCCTGTATCTCAGCACAGGAATAAGGTAGGGAAGAATTCTAAGGATCATTTTGACTGCCTCCAGAAGTTAGATCAGATGGCAAATTGGATTTGGTGCTAGGTCTTTCCCTTTAGGTTTTACCCCAACAATGTTTTCATTAGTTTCGCTCACTCTCGAAATCAAGCATTTTACAGCAGGTTGGAGCAGCCTGTATCTCAGCACAGGAATAAGGTAGGGAAGAATTCAAATACTCATTTTGACTGCCTCCAGAAGTTAGATCAGATGGCAAATTGGATTTGGTGCTAGGTCTTTCCTTTAGGTTTTACCCCAACAATGTTTTCATTAGTTTCGCTCACTCTCGAAATCAAGCATTTTACAGCAGGTTGGAGCAGCCTGTATCTCAGCACAGGAATAAGGTAGGGAAGAATTCTAAGGATCATTTTGACTGCCTCCAGAAGTTAGATCAGATGGCAAATTGGATTTGGTGCTAGGTCTTTCCCTTTAGGTTTTACCCCAACAATGTTTTCATTAGTTTCGCTCACTCTCGAAATCAAGCATTTTACAGCAGGTTGGAGCAGCCTGTATCTCAGCACAGGAATAAGGTAGGGAAGAATTCTAAGGATCATTTTGACTGCCTCCAGAAGTTAGATCAGATGGCAAATTGGATTTGGTGCTAGGTCTTTCCCTTTAGGTTTTACCCCAACAATGTTTTCATTAGTTTCGCTCACTCTCGAAATCAAGCATTTTACAGCAGGTTGGAGCAGCCTGTATCTCAGCACAGGAATAAGGTAGGGAAGAATTCTAAGGATCATTTTGACTGCCTCCAGAAGTTAGATCAGATGGCAAATTGGATTTGGTGCTAGGTCTTTCCCTTTAGGTTTTACCCCAACAATGTTTTCATTAGTTTCGCTCACTCTCGAAATCAAGCATTTTACAGCAGGTTGGAGCAGCCTGTATCTCAGCACAGGAATAAGGTAGGGAAGAATTCTAAGGATCATTTTGACTGCCTCCAGAAGTTAGATCAGATGGCAAATTGGATTTGGTGCTAGGTCTTTCCCTTTAGGTTTTACCCCAACAATGTTTTCATTAGTTTCGCTCACTCTCGAAATCAAGCATTTTACAGCAGGTTGGAGCAGCCTGTATCTCAGCACAGGAATAAGGTAGGGAAGAATTCTAAGGATCATTTTGACTGCCTCCAGAAGTTAGATCAGATGGCAAATTGGATTTGGTGCTAGGTCTTTCCCTTTAGGTTTTACCCCAACAATGTTTTCATTAGTTTCGCTCACTCTCGAAATCAAGCATTTTACAGCAGGTTGGAGCAGCCTGTATCTCAGCACAGGAATAAGGTAGGGAAGAATTCTAAGGATCATTTTGACTGCCTCCAGAAGTTAGATCAGATGGCAAATTGGATTTGGTGCTAGGTCTTTCCCTTTAGGTTTTACCCCAACAATGTTTTCATTAGTTTCGCTCACTCTCGAAATCAAGCATTTTACAGCAGGTTGGAGCAGCCTGTATCTCAGCACAGGAATAAGGTAGGGAAGAATTCTAAGGATCATTTTGACTGCCTCCAGAAGTTAGATCAGATGGCAAATTGGATTTGGTGCTAGGTCTTTCCCTTTAGGTTTTACCCCAACAATGTTTTCATTAGTTTCGCTCACTCTCGAAAATCAAGCATTTTACAGCAGGTTGGAGCAGCCTGTATCTCAGCACAGGAATAAGGTAGGGAAGAATTCAAATACTCATTTTGACTGCCTCCAGAAGTTAGATCAGATGGCAAATTGGATTTGGTGCTAGGTCTTTCCCCTTTAGGTTTTACCCCCAACAATGTTTTCATTAGTTTCGCTCACTCTCGAAATCAAGCATTTTACAGCAGGTTGGAGCAGCCTGTATCTCAGCACAGGAATAAGGTAGGGAAGAATTCTAAGGATCATTTTGACTGCCTCCAGAAGTTAGATCAGATGGCAAATTGGATTTGGTGCTAGGTCTTTCCCTTTAGGTTTTACCCCAACAATGTTTTCATTAGTTTCGCTCCCTCTCGAAATCAAGCATTTTACAGCAGGTTGGAGCAGCCTGTATCTCAGCACAGGAATAAGGTAGGGAAGAATTCAAATACTCATTTTGACTGCCTCCAGAAGTTAGATCAGATGGCAAATTGGATTTGGTGCTAGGTCTTTCCCTTTAGGTTTTACCCCAACAATGTTTTCATTAGTTTCGCTCACTCTCGAAATCAAGCATTTTACAGCAGGTTGGAGCAGCCTGTATCTCAGCACAGGAATAAGGTAGGGAAGAATTCAAATACTCATTTTGACTGCCTCCAGAAGTTAGATCAGATGGCAAATTGGATTTGGTGCTAGGTCTTTCCCTTTAGGTTTTACCCCAACAATGTTTTCATTAGTTTCGCTCACTCTCGAAATCAAGCATTTTACAGCAGGTTGGAGCAGCCTGTATCTCAGCACAGGAATAAGGTAGGGAAGAATTCTAAGGATCATTTTGACTGCCTCCAGAAGTTAGATCAGATGGCAAATTGGATTTGGTGCTAGGTCTTTCCCTTTAGGTTTTACCCCAACAATGTTTTCATTAGTTTCGCTCACTCTCGAAATCAAGCATTTTACAGCAGGTTGGAGCAGCCTGTATCTCAGCACAGGAATAAGGTAGGGAAGAATTCAAATACTCATTTTGACTGCCTCCAGAAGTTAGATCAGATGGCAAATTGGATTTGGTGCTAGGTCTTTCCCTTTAGGTTTTACCCCAACAATGTTTTCATTAGTTTCGCTCACTCTCGAAATCAAGCATTTTACAGCAGGTTGGAGCAGCCTGTATCTCAGCACAGGAATAAGGTAGGGAAGAATTCTAAGGATCATTTTGACTGCCTCCAGAAGTTAGATCAGATGGCAAATTGGATTTGGTGCTAGGTCTTTCCCTTTAGGTTTTACCCCAACAATGTTTTCATTAGTTTCGCTCACTCTCGAAATCAAGCATTTTACAGCAGGTTGGAGCAGCCTGTATCTCAGCACAGGAATAAGGTAGGGAAGAATTCTAAGGATCATTTTGACTGCCTCCAGAAGTTAGATCAGATGGCAAATTGGATTTGGTGCTAGGTCTTTCCCTTTAGGTTTTACCCCAACAATGTTTTCATTAGTTTCGCTCACTCTCGAAATCAAGCATTTTACAGCAGGTTGGAGCAGCCTGTATCTCAGCACAGGAATAAGGTAGGGAAGAATTCAAATACTCATTTTGACTGCCTCCAGAAGTTAGATCAGATGGCAAATTGGATTTGGTGCTAGGTCTTTCCCTTTAGGTTTTACCCCAACAATGTTTTCATTAGTTTCGCTCACTCTCGAAATCAAGCATTTTACAGCAGGTTGGAGCAGCCTGTATCTCAGCACAGGAATAAGGTAGGGAAGAATTCAAATACTCATTTTGACTGCCTCCAGAAGTTAGATCAGATGTCAAATTGGATTTGGTGCTAGGTCTTTCCCTTTAGGTTTTACCCCAACAATGTTTTCATTAGTTTCGCTCACTCTCGAAATCAAGCATTTTACAGCAGGTTGGAGCAGCTGTATCTCAGCACAGGAATAAGGTAGGGAAGAATTCTAAGGATCATTTTGACTGCCTCCAGAAGTTAGATCAGATGGCAAATTGGATTTGGTGCTAGGTCTTTCCCTTTAGGTTTTACCCCAACAATGTTTTCATTAGTTTCGCTCACTCTCGAAATCAAGCATTTTACAGCAGGTTGGAGCAGCCTGAATCTCAGCACAGGAATAAGGTAGGGAAGAATTCAAATACTCATTTTGACTGCCTCCAGAAGTTAGATCAGATGGCAAATTGGATTTGGTGCTAGGTCTTTCCCTTTAGGTTTTACCCCAACAATGTTTTCATTAGTTTCGCTCACTCTCGAAATCAAGCATTTTACAGCAGGTTGGAGCAGCCTGTATCTCAGCACAGGAATAAGGTAGGGAAGAATTCTAAGGATCATTTTGACTGCCTCCAGAAGTTAGATCAGATGGCAAATTGGATTTGGTGCTAGGTCTTTCCCTTTAGGTTTTACCCCAACAATGTTTTCATTAGTTTCGCTCACTCTCGAAATCAAGCATTTTACAGCAGGTTGGAGCAGCCTGTATCTCAGCACAGGAATAAGGTAGGGAAGAATTCTAAGGATCATTTTGACTGCCTCCAGAAGTTAGATCAGATGGCAAATTGGATTTGGTGCTAGGTCTTTCCCTTTAGGTTTTACCCCAACAATGTTTTCATTAGTTTCGCTCACTCTCGAAATCAAGCATTTTACAGCAGGTTGGAGCAGCCTGTATCTCAGCACAGGAATAAGGTAGGGAAGAATTCTAAGGATCATTTTGACTGCCTCCAGAAGTTAGATCAGATGGCAAATTGGATTTGGTGCTAGGTCTTTCCCTTTAGGTTTTACCCCAACAATGTTTTCATTAGTTTCGCTCACTCTCGAAATCAAGCATTTTACAGCAGGTTGGAGCAGCCTGTATCTCAGCACAGGAATAAGGTAGGGAAGAATTCTAAGGATCATTTTGACTGCCTCCAGAAGTTAGATCAGATGGCAAATTGGATTTGGTGCTAGGTCTTTCCCTTTAGGTTTTACCCCAACAATGTTTTCATTAGTTTCGCTCACTCTCGAAATCAAGCATTTTACAGCAGGTTGGAGCAGCCTGTATCTCAGCACAGGAATAAGGTAGGGAAGAATTCAAATACTCATTTTGACTGCCTCCAGAAGTTAGATCAGATGGCAAATTGGATTTGGTGCTAGGTCTTTCCCTTTAGGTTTTACCCCAACAATGTTTTCATTAGTTTCGCTCACTCTCGAAATCAAGCATTTTACAGCAGGTTGGAGCAGCCTGTATCTCAGCACAGGAATAAGGTAGGGAAGAATTCAAATACTCATTTTGACTGCCTCCAGAAGTTAGATCAGATGGCAAATTGGATTTGGTGCTAGGTCTTTCCCTTTAGGTTTTACCCCAACAATGTTTTCATTAGTTTCGCTCACTCTCGAAATCAAGCATTTTACAGCAGGTTGGAGCAGCCTGTATCTCAGCACAGGAATAAGGTAGGGAAGAATTCTAAGGATCATTTTGACTGCCTCCAGAAGTTAGATCAGATGGCAAATTGGATTTGGTGCTAGGTCTTTCCCTTTAGGTTTTACCCCAACAATGTTTTCATTAGTTTCGCTCACTCTCGAAATCAAGCATTTTACAGCAGGTTGGAGCAGCCTGTATCTCAGCACAGGAATAAGGTAGGGAAGAATTCTAAGGATCATTTTGACTGCCTCCAGAAGTTAGATCAGATGGCAAATTGGATTTGGTGCTAGGTCTTTCCCTTTAGGTTTTACCCCAACAACGTTTTCATTAGTTTCGCTCACTCTCGAAATCAAGCATTTTACAGCAGGTTGGAGCAGCCTGTATCTCAGCACAGGAATAAGGTAGGGAAGAATTCTAAGGATCATTTTGACTGCCTCCAGAAGTTAGATCAGATGGCAAATTGGATTTGGTGCTAGGTCTTTCCCTTTAGGTTTTACCCCCAACAATGTTTTCATTAGTTTCGCTCACTCTCGAAATCAAGCATTTTACAGCAGGTTGGAGCAGCCTGTATCTCAGCACAGGAATAAGGTAGGGAAGAATTCTAAGGATCATTTTGACTGCCTCCAGAAGTTAGATCAGATGGCAAATTGGATTTGGTGCTAGGTCTTTCCCTTTAGGTTTTACCCCAACAATGTTTTCATTAGTTTCGCTCACTCTCGAAATCAAGCATTTTACAGCAGGTTGGAGCAGCCTGTATCTCAGCACAGGAATAAGGTAGGGAAGAATTCAAATACTCATTTTGACTGCCTCCAGAAGTTAGATCAGATGGCAAATTGGATTTGGTGCTAGGTCTTTCCCTTTAGGTTTTACCCCAACAATGTTTTCATTAGTTTCGCTCACTCTCGAAATCAAGCATTTTACAGCAGGTTGGAGCAGCCTGTATCTCAGCACAGGAATAAGGTAGGGAAGAATTCTAAGGATCATTTTGACTGCCTCCAGAAGTTAGATCAGATGGCAAATTGGATTTGGTGCTAGGTCTTTCCCTTTAGGTTTTACCCCAACAATGTTTTCATTAGTTTCGCTCACTCTCCGAAATCAAGCATTTTACAGCAGGTTGGAGCAGCCTGTATCTCAGCACAGGAATAAGGTAGGGAAGAATTCAAATACTCATTTTGACTGCCTCCAGAAGTTAGATCAGATGGCAAATTGGATTTGGTGCTAGGTCTTTCCCTTTAGGTTTTACCCCAACAATGTTTTCATTAGTTTCGCTCACTCTCGAAATCAAGCATTTTACAGCAGGTTGGAGCAGCCTGTATCTCAGCACAGGAATAAGGTAGGGAAGAATTCAAATACTCATTTTGACTGCCTCCAGAAGTTAGATCAGATGGCAAATTGGATTTGGTGCTAGGTCTTTCCCTTTAGGTTTTACCCCAACAATGTTTTCATTAGTTTCGCTCACTCTCGAAATCAAGCATTTTACAGCAGGTTGGAGCAGCCTGTATCTCAGCACAGGAATAAGGTAGGGAAGAATTCTAAGGATCATTTTGACTGCCTCCAGAAGTTAGATCAGATGGCAAATTGGATTTGGTGCTAGGTCTTTCCCTTTAGGTTTTACCCCAACAATGTTTTCATTAGTTTCGCTCACTCTCGAAATCAAGCATTTTACAGCAGGTTGGAGCAGCCTGTATCTCAGCACAGGAATAAGGTAGGGAAGAATTCTAAGGATCATTTTGACTGCCTCCAGAAGTTAGATCAGATGGCAAATTGGATTTGGTTCTAGGTCTTTCCCTTTAGGTTTTACCCCAACAATGTTTTCATTAGTTTCGCTCACTCTCGAAATCAAGCATTTTACAGCAGGTTGGAGCAGCCTGTATCTCAGCACAGGAATAAGGTAGGGAAGAATTCAAATACTCATTTTGACTGCCTCCAGAAGTTAGATCAGATGGCAAATTGGATTTGGTGCTAGGTCTTTCCCTTTAGGTTTTACCCCAACAATGTTTTCATTAGTTTCGCTCACTCTCGAAATCAAGCATTTTACAGCAGGTTGGAGCAGCCTGTATCTCAGCACAGGAGAAT